>NW_010282108.1:0-555 GCF_000690775.1 Eurypyga helias
CTGGGGATACACCTTTGGTTTCTCCATTCCTAATCCCAGAGACCTCCCTACACAGCAGAATAACCAGCCCTTACGTGTGCCCTGTTGTTAACTTTGAACACACACCTATATATATAAAAGCAAGAGTATGTACATCGGAGGGAGATACAGGGACCAGGGACACACACAAGTCCTGCGTGAGAACACAAATGTATTCTCTTCTGCCACGGAAGACTTTTAACATGCAACGATTTCTTACACATCATGTAAGAGTAGCTCTAAGATTTGACACAAGGCAGCTTACAGTTCTTTCGCCAGTGTAGGAGAGCATAAACTACAACAGCTGCAGATTCCTTTGCGTAATTCAGCTGTCTGTACTGCAGATATCTATCTGATAGGAAATCATCCACAGATTTGGAAAGGAGGGAGGATGACAAATGCAGCTGTTTCTCCCCCATAATCACAGGTACAAATTTGCACCCGTGTTGGTTGCATGTTCACGTAATAGTCGTAACAGTCATAGCCATCAAGCCATGCCCAGATTTCCAGGTTTCTGCTTTAAAGCAAAAAAAAAAA
>NW_010282109.1:0-552 GCF_000690775.1 Eurypyga helias
CTGGGGAAACAGAAAATCTTAATAATCTCCCAGGGCACATATGCAAAGACGTTCCTTTTTGTATTTCACAGAACTGTGGAACTGCACACATTTTTACAGGCACTGACAGCCCAAGAGCTAGAGGGTCTGATGCATGTTTAAACAAACAGCATCTATCCTTTGTTCTTCCAAGGAGCAACTAGACAAATAGAAACACTTCCTCATGTTCTGCCTTTCCTCCTGCAATTAATCTTCACCCGTGAAACACTCCACACTTATCTGTGACATTACAGTTATAAGGGCAATGCTACAGGTGAATTCATGGCTTGGAGAACCTGCTGGAAGAGGTAAGCTCTTCCGTCTTCTTCATGAACTCTCACCTCCCGCTTGCATTCACTGAACTGCAGGAAGCTCTCACCCTTGGGTCTCCCTTCCCTCTAACCCCTTCGCTTTCTCTGAAGTTTTCTGAAGTTCACAGCCATGGGTTCCACTATGTCTAACACAAAAACATCTGGAGGAGGCAGAACAAAAGCTCAAGAATAAATGATAACCTGTAAGTGGAATGATCAGCAG
>NW_010282110.1:0-555 GCF_000690775.1 Eurypyga helias
TGGATATGAAGTAAAACTGCTGTCCAGAAGCTGTGTCAGAAAAGCTTCAAGGAGTGTTTGTCTTCTCACAGGGAATGTGCCCACTCCCTGATCTTTTTTTCCTGGGGTCAGAGACTAAAATTGTCCGGATTGTTTATTTACTAAATTTCAAAAGACAGGCTCCTTACACTGCAGAAAAGCTTAGGTGTGACTCAAAGGATCTAAGGCTGTTCACTAACCACGATGCTTGTCAGCCTGTGCATTGTGCTACAGCTAGAGGGCCTTGTGCTTCCTTGCTTCTGCTGTGACTGGGCAGGTAGGAGGACAAGCAGGAATTGCAGGGTCCATCCTGGCTTCCCCAGCAGTTGCCCGCATTCCTGTCAGCATGCTCAAATGTCCGCTGTTACAGCATGTTCCCTCTTTACTGTTGCTCTGAAAGAGACAAAGCAGCAACGTGGCAGAGGTAGAGTCAAGCAGAAATGAACGGTATGGTCACCTCTGCTATGCAGAATGGTTTGGCCGCTTGCTGCTCCTTGCCACACTAATCCTAATCCTCACTTGAACCCTGCTCATCGT
>NW_010282111.1:0-545 GCF_000690775.1 Eurypyga helias
TGAGAACAGTTGATTCCTAAGTGGACTGTTTTTTGTCTTCTTTGCAAGTTCATGATTCCTTTTCTCCTTTTTCAAAATCTAAGTTTCATTTGTGTTTCATGCAAAGCTTGACTTTGTTATTTTTCTAAATTGCTACAAAACATTCTGTGCTGCTTCTTAATTTTTCAGAAGAAAATTCTGCTTTATTATTTACAGATGGATTATCAAAACTGTGGGGGAGCAAAACATATGAAAAATACAAATTAAAATGGGAAAATATTGCTAGCTCTGATGTTTCTCAGGATGCATGTAATTTAATTTTATTACTGTAGATTGAGGAAGAGCATGATGAAACACAGAGACAGATCTCTCAGGAAAAGAGTGCCAGAGCCCTGCAAGAAGGAATTTTGAACCACCACCTTTGGAGACAGAAGGAAATGGAAGAAGAGACAAGAACTATAGAAAAAAATCCAGAGGTAAGCAGATCCTTTTCTAAATAATTCAATCGCACCATGTTCGTTCAGAGGCCGTAATAAATCTTATATGATTTTTTTCTGCTGCTTGAT
>NW_010282112.1:0-555 GCF_000690775.1 Eurypyga helias
AGAAGTCTGGAGAAGTGTAATGAAGCCACTCGCTGAGCAATATTAAAGAGAGTGTGAAAATACATATCAGAGTGCTCAGCCAGTGGATCTCTGCCGAGACAATAGCCTATGCAGGAGTCTTTGGTAGTTGTCTGGGGAAATCAAAGTGCTCATCGGCACCATGCACTGCTGCTTTTGCAGTCCATCAGTATGTATAGCTGCATCTTTTACCCCAGGCATGATTGTTGTCCAGTGGTGGGCGAAATAACCTCACTGTGAGCTGTGACAGCCTTTCAGGACTGGGGCACAGGTATAAGTGTCTCTGCAGATTTAAGCAAGATCTTTGTGAAATGCTTCCAGAGGACTGCACCCACCCCGGCCAGGTACCCATGCACTGGGCTCACCTCTCCGCTCTGCTCCTGTCCTGTCAGGTGAGGAGGATGCAGAGGGGCATTCCCAGAAAACAGCACCAAGTTTGCACTTCTCTGCAATCAATATCTCTGTTTTACTGCTAGAGAGACATCCCCTTTCAAAATGTGGACCTGTTTCTCCCTTTGACTTGCCTTTCCCTCCCTT
>NW_010282113.1:0-555 GCF_000690775.1 Eurypyga helias
TGGTCTTAAGGATTTCAGTGGTTTCTACTGACCTCTGCATTATCCCAGTGCATATATGTCTGATACAGGGCTTGAGAGGTAAGTTAAGAGAAGAAAACACCACATTTTGAGGTACGTTGACCATAGATTCAGTCTTTGCAAGTCTTGTTTGTGGTTCTCTCTTTTTCTGCTTTATAAATTAAATCCCACTAGTATAAGGAGTTGATCACAGAAGAAATAGCTTTATATGAAGACTCTGCTGGACAACCCTAATTTGGGATCTGTCTCAGAGGAAAATTGTTACAGATTTATCGACTTTAACCCAGCTGGCACACGTGTGGATGTTCACTCCTCCACAGCTGCACTGACTCTCCACTCAGCGAAGCTTGTGGACATGGCACTACCTGGAAAAACATGTTTAAAGCCTGCTGACATAAGTAAGACATAAGTATCCAGTTTATTTTTCTAGGTCTTAAATAGTGTCCATGCTGCCAGGCAGTACACCAAGGTGTGCATTTATATTGGTCTGTACTGGGCTCAGACAGAGGCATGCAAGCTGTTCCAGGCTGCAAACAG
>NW_010282114.1:0-556 GCF_000690775.1 Eurypyga helias
CCCCGATCTCTGGGAAGCCAGAGAGCACCTTCGAGGAAGCCCTTCCCCGCCCCCATCCTGTGTTTTCGTCAGGGTTAATAATATGTAACGATATCTTTTAACTAAATTATTACACAGTTGTCCTACTGATTGTATTTTTAAATGAATCCCCTTTTTTTCCTTCCCTCTCCCCCTTTTTGGTTAGCACTTTTTAATCCGCTTGTTGTTTGCCTTTGGTTTTCTATGTGTATTTATAATTAATTGAGGTGTACATATGTAAAGAGATTTTTTTAGAATATGTGCCTTTGACTAATAATTCCTGAATTTTCTACTTGCCTCAGAAGGATAATTTTTCATTCTGCTCAGTAAAGATGGAAAGGAAGCCACGCACGAGACCGCTGTAAGTCCCAGCTCTGTCTGTCCGTCTGTCCGGGGGTGTAGACCTTCTCCAGGATCCCGCCTGGGCCTCGGATCGGGACAGGGACTCAGGGTCAGGACTGGCCGCTGGAGTCCCGCTCCCGTGTCACCCCCTTCTCCCCGCAGAGGCGCCAGCCCGGGCACTGGGCTCCCGCGAGGC
>NW_010282115.1:0-556 GCF_000690775.1 Eurypyga helias
AAAAAAAAAAAGCAGCTTTTTTTCTGTGAATGTAGGTGCAATAGTTGCCAAAATTATCTGCGAGGATCCATTCTGCCTTTCAGCTACATGTTTCCTTGGCAGTGAAGTTGATGTAGCAGACAATGTGAACTTTCCTCATGCAAAGTCAAGCCAGCTTCGTTTTAACACTTTTCATTAGCAGTTCAAGATAGGCTGGCTGATCGCAAACTGAGGCAGATGGCAAATGCAAGCAGTTTGTTCTGCTGGCCCTGGTATGTGGGAAATAACCTACTGTTGCAGTTTGAATAGATAACTTCCCTAACTACTCCACATAGGGTTGTAATGATCTCTGTTTACCTACACCGTGATGCAAGCAATATGCAATTTAGTGGCTGGGGTTACACTGCCTTTTTTGGTTTAGGACCTGCATCATGATCATCTCTGCTTGGTGTTTAAGTCACAGTGTAAATATCACCTTGCTGCTATGGACACAAAAAGGGCAAAGCAAGATACGCGTTAACAGTCCACATTGCCATCGTTTTAATTAAGAATATAGAGTCACAGAAGGGTTTGGGTT
>NW_010282116.1:0-556 GCF_000690775.1 Eurypyga helias
AGAATTCTTTATCGTCCAACTGAGTGCAATGACTTTGACCCCAATACTCTGAGCGTACCCCAATACGCTCAACTCTGTCACCAGGTTGAGCGTACATGTATCAGAGGGAAAGGAGGACAGTTCAGGGATCTCTGTGTCCATTAACAGTGCCATTTGCATCTTCTTTCTGTTTTACTTGGCTTGACTGGTTTGTGCTGCCACCATTTATGGTATAACAGAGTACAAATTTTCTGCAACATTACCTGTCATTGAGCATGCATCTCTTTAATAATGCATACGTATGCATTATTAAAGAGATGCATGCTCAATGACAGGTAATGTTGCAGAAAATTTGTACTCTGTTATACCATAAATGGTGGCAGCACAAACCAGTCAAGCCAAGTAAAACAGAAAGAAGATGCAAATGGCACTGTTAATGGACACAGAGATCCCTGAACTGTCCTCCTTTCCCTCTGATACATGTACGCTCAACCTGGTGACAGAGTTGAGCGTATTGGGGTACGCTCAGAGTATTGGGGTCAAAGTCATTGCACTCAGTTGGACGATAAAGAATTCT
>NW_010282117.1:0-556 GCF_000690775.1 Eurypyga helias
CGAGGAAGGCGTGCAAGCCATCTCCAACGTCCTTTCCAAGCTGGGCGAGAAGCCCTGGCTGCCCCGCGTGCCCACGCAGTTTCACAAGCAGCCCGTTGGAAGCAGCCTGATCATTGCATGCCCGGGAGCCCGGCCCGAGCACGCTGTGGCCTGGGACAAGGACTCCATCCGGCTCTACCGCTCCCGCTACCTTGTTGGTGTCAACAAGAGCATGCGGGTCTTCATCGACCACGGCAACCACCTGCACATCCTGCAGGCCCGAGTCAGCGATGGAGGCACCTACTTCTGCTGGCGGGAGGGCGAGATGGTGGCCGGCTTCCGGCTCAGCATCATCTACCAGCGCCGGCGCAGGCGGACGTTCAACGACCCTGAGACCATCTACGCCGTCAAGACCATCGGCATGAGCTACGTCCTCATCACCATCATCTTCATTGTCATCCACGTGTGCCGCTGCTGCTGGCGGGTGTTCAGGTGCCCTGCCAGGACATAGCTCCTCCGCCGCGGCCCCGACGGGTCACCCTTACACCTTGATCGTTCTTCTTCGGGATTTCTAACA
>NW_010282118.1:0-551 GCF_000690775.1 Eurypyga helias
GGGAAATTAGATTCTACAACTTAGCAGAGAATTGCAATCTTCACTATATAGTGTAGAAGCTCTACAAAGGTCTGCACTCTACCAAGGTCATCAACTCAGTTGGATGGTGGAGAATGGAAAAAAAAATCAACCTTTTGTTGGAATCTGGGCAAATGGAGAAACCCTCTATGTTGGTATTTAATGGGCCTGACCCAGTGCAGTAAGTGGAAATCTGTGCTTTCACTTCAGTGCACTTTCCATCAGGCTCAGCACTAGGTGAGTTTTCCATGTGGGAACATATTACAGATTCAGTCCTTAGCGAGATGCCATGTTGATGTCCATAATGCAGAGTTTCCCACATTAAGCATGACTGTGCTTTTTTATATTTAATACTCCATCAGACTTCTACTCAGTAGTTCAAAGTTACAGTAGATCCAGTCTGCTAGGAATTAATAATAATGATAATATACAGTCAAATGCCATGATTTCAAAACATTAGTTAAAAAAGCACCATTAAAACTGTGCGTTATCCAACTGCAGTTTTCAGGTGTTACTGTGCTAGATTTCCTATC
>NW_010282119.1:0-556 GCF_000690775.1 Eurypyga helias
AGGGACTGTTTCCAGAGGGAGTGTGGGTGCAGCTGCTCTGTATGCTGGGGGGAGTGGAAGCTGGGAGGAAGGGAAATGTGTGGATGCCATGCTAGCTGGTTTTAGGGCTAAGAAAAGCTCCTAGACATACCCTCAATTCCCGGAGCTGGAGCTCTGGATCTCAACCAGTAAGGACAGAGTCACTCACAATCCAGCAGTGAGGTGTTGGGCTTTATCAGGACTTTCGTGTCTGATTTTGATGCCCTTCTAGCGTTAGGGACAAAGGCTAATGCCTCTGGCATTTTCCTGGCATTTGTAAGCTCAGTCTGTCTTCAAAGAGCTGGTGTCCAGAGGCGACCTTTTGCTGTTGGTGGAGCTGCCTGCAGAGTGGTGCTGTGCAGGTCCAGAAAGGCCTCATCATGGCCGTGTGGGCATTAAGGACATGATGCCTGTGTGTAGTGGATGCAGTGAGATGGTTGGGAAATGGGGAGAGCAGAAGGACAAAGGTGGGGTTCCTTTGCTTTTAGGCAAGCAGGGAAGGGATCAGTCATGCCTTTCCACTTTCCTCTCAACAAAG
>NW_010282120.1:0-557 GCF_000690775.1 Eurypyga helias
CTCAGCGCCGGAGGTGCCGTGTCCGCACGGAGGCAGCCGGGGGGGCAGCAGTTCCTGACCTGGGTCGCACATTTTCCCCCTCATCCCCCAGTGAGGGTGGGCCCTAACAGCATCATTGGCTGTAATTCCCGCTGTGTTTCTCCTGGAGACTTCAGCAAATAGACTGGGTTCAGAATGTGATGGATTAATATTCCTGCACTGCAAGAGCCCATTCTGGAGGACTGTACAGACACATCTGAGGGAAGATCCGCATTTTACAGACTGACAAAGAGTAAAAGAGAAATCAGTGTCCACACCAAGAACGTTGGCCTTACTAGCCACAGGCCTCCTTCACCCCCTTTCTGCTCACAGCCTCACCTGAAGCTTGTGGTAACCCAAGCTGGCAGCCTACCCCCTCCAAGGCAAAGATAGGGTCAGTGGAATCCTTCCGTGGGGCTGGAGGGGCCCTGCTCTCAAATACAGGCTGTGCGGAGTGTATGGGGCCGGTTAAGTGGTGGCTGGTTGCCTGAAGGGAATGTGCTGAGCTGGCTTGCTCAGCCTCAGGGTTTCCAGCGGAA
>NW_010282121.1:0-557 GCF_000690775.1 Eurypyga helias
CTCTGTCCACATGAAGCTGTGCGTAAAAGAATACTAACTCCTAGGTCACAAGAGACCACAGAGGCATTTTCGTTTGCAGGTACATGGGTAGCTTCTAGGCTAGCCTTCTACCTGGAGTGGGGTCAAGAATGAATTCAGACCCTGGTGCTCAGTGCTTTGTCCAGCCAGACTTTGAAAACCTGCAAGGACAAAAGATCACACAGCCTCTCTGGCTCCTGCTGCAGTACTTCCCATTCTAACCATGCTGACCCTCTCTAGTTTCAGCTGATGTTACTGTCTCTTCCCCTCCTGCCTGGCACTGCTGGGAAGAGCCTGTCCCCATCCTGCTGTTGCCTTCCCCACAGGCACCGGGCTGTGCAGTGAGGTGCCCAGCACGTTCTCTGCTCCATGCTGAACCAGCCCCACAGACCACCCTCCTAGGGTGACTTCTGTGGCCCACAGTCCCAAGGGCCTCTCCTGAGTCTCTCTGGTTTGTCGGTGTATCTCCTGTCAGGCCCCCAAGCAGGATGTAGTGTTTGGATACAGCCTGGTAGGTGCTGAGCAGAGGGGATCACCCC
>NW_010282122.1:0-556 GCF_000690775.1 Eurypyga helias
TTTTTTTTTGTTTACTGTTCTTCTCCTATCTTTCTTCCTTTTTCCCCATGTTTCTACTCTAAATTACTAATTTGTATGACATTTTTAATGTGCCTTTTAGGTATTGGAGTCGGCATGCTGGTACGGGAATATGGCAGACTTTCTAACCTGGATAAATTCTACTTTTCCTTTCCTGGGGAAGTGCTGATGAGAATGCTCAAGCTCATCATTCTGCCGTTGATCATATCAAGTATGATCACAGGTATGACTGGAAGTGTATTGTTACCTGATGACATTATCATTGTGCTTTAGCTTCCTTTCTGAAAGAAATAACTTTCAAAAACAATTTGATGGTACTCTATAATGGAAAGTATAGATTGCTTAATTTAGATTAAGCTTTTCAGTATATAGTAAGAATGGATTTGGAAGGATTAGCACCATTATCTGGTTATAAGTTACAAAGAGCTGTGAGATAACCACTTACATGTTTCTCCATGTTTTCAGGAGGGGGTTAAACAGTTGTAAATTGCGAGCCAATAACAAGGAAGGGAGAGCTGATCTCTTAGCTTACTGTCAT
>NW_010282123.1:0-556 GCF_000690775.1 Eurypyga helias
AAAAAAAAAAAAAGTCTAAAGATCACATTAGGATCACCTTTCTCTTTCCATGAAGAAAACAAGTAATTTTCAGCTCTCCACGGCTACTGAAGGAACACAGACATACACACATGCCTCAAATGGTTGCTGCTTTTCTTTTTTTATTCAAAAAGATGCGTTCACATCCATTTAGCTAAAAGACAGGAGCCCAAACCTTTTAGGCCACTACCAACACTCAGACCTCCCAGCTGGCCACCAGTACTCAATGGATCCGAGCAGTTCACAGATGTGATCTTTTCCTGTCCCGCTCTGGACACCTGTCAAGCTGTCCCCTGGGCCCGCACTGTGGCATACTTACAGATGAAGCACACGCCCATCTGGGCAAAGCTGCAGCCCTCCAGTCGTGCGGGACAGAGCCTGCTGCCCGCAGCCCCGGGGCGAGGCAGGAAAAGGAAGACCGGGATGGGGGGCGGCGGGGACCGGGCAAGCGGCCGCCGTCCGGGAGCCTGAGGAAAGAAGCGGTCTGACCGGGTGCCCCGCTCAAGCGGCGCGGAAGCGCGGCCAGAGACTGCGGCCG
>NW_010282124.1:0-557 GCF_000690775.1 Eurypyga helias
CCCACCTTGGTCTTTCTCGTTTCTAGGCTGAGCAGGCTAGTTCCTGCAGCCTCTCCCTGTGCCCATGCCTTGGGCCATCCTGGGGCTCGCCACTGGACTCTCTCCAGTTTTGTAACATTTCATTTGTACGGGGTTTTCTAGATGTGGCTTCTTCAGTGCCATACAGAAGGAAATAACCACCACTGTCAACCGGCTGGTTGTGCTTTTGCTGATGTGGCCCAGTATGTGGCTAGCTTTCATTGCCGCAAGGGCACAGATGAAGCGTCTTACCCATCAGGGCCTGCCGGCATGAGCGCGGAGCTTTCGCTGTTCCCTAGGCCACCAGATGGGACCAACGCACCTGCCATTCCAGGTGCAGGTCAAAATAATTGTCTTTATTAAATTTATGATGTTCTTACTGGTCGGCTCCTCCAGTTTGGGTTCATTTGCTCTGAACAAACCACTCCAGGTGACAAGCTGCCCCCTTCTCTCCCTCCCCAGTTCAGTATGGTCACTGATGAGTGAGATCCATCCTGACATCTGGGACACTGATGTTAAACAGAATCAGCTCCAATATT
>NW_010282125.1:0-557 GCF_000690775.1 Eurypyga helias
ATTTTCCTACCAGCCTTGAAAGAGTCAGCTCGCCAGCAGGACCCGTCACCTGGGAGACCTCAGCCTTCAGGTTGGCTGTTTAACTCCGTGTCCTGCAGTCTCCCCACATCATTGCTAAGTTGCTTCTTCACACCTAACAATCCACCTATGGGAAGTGTTCATCCCATTCCCCTGCCTACCACCCTCCAAGCCACCCTCCTTTTTGCCACTCAGATCTGCTTTGTTCCAAAAAACATGGAGATTCACTGTAACGAAGGCATGGCTGCATGCTGCCTCAGCCCATCCAAACCAATTACTGCAGGGGGAAACCTGCGTTTCAACACCGCGCCTGATGTTTTAAAGCACGTCCAGCTTTCAGTCTCTTCTGTTTCTCACCGCAACCTTCACCACTCCCTTTCTGTTCTGCAACCCACAGCTTAAGTCATGTACATACAGCGTCACAGTTCGGTTCCTTCACATCTTTGCATCCCTAGTCCTCCCCATGAACGATCCCTCACTGCAATCGGTGAGATGACTAATTAAGGAGAACTCTGTGCATGTCAGTAAGAAAAAAAAAA
>NW_010282126.1:0-553 GCF_000690775.1 Eurypyga helias
GGGGGGCAGATGAGCTCTTCTCCAGGGATTTGCCAGGAACTCTCCAGAGCATCCCTTTTGCAGCCCGTCAGATGCTGTGTGACAAGGGAAGGTCCCATGGGTGAGGCCCTGCAGGGCTCCCACCAGGGTCCCCTGACCTACCCATCCTCCAGCCACCAGTCCAGGGGCTGGGGGTCTCACCTATGTTCCCTGACGTAACCCTTAGCCCCACTCTGGGTCTCACGCCTCGGGCTGTGCTCAGCACACCTTTTCTATGGGTCACATGGCTTTGTGGCCCCTGTGTGTGGTTCACCTCCTGCACGGGAGCTGAGGACACGAGCTGACCTAGTGTGGAAACTGGGCCCTCTCTCTCCAGGCAACTCCAGTCCCCTGCTTTTCCTTTGGCTTCTCCAGCCTGATGATCTCCGATGTCGTCTTCTACCTGTCCTACAGTGTCTCTGTCACAGCTCTTGATACGGCGACGCAAATGAAAACACAGGTTAGCCCAGCTGCACAGGAGAAACCAGTATTTTACTGTCGGGGAATTTCCTGGCTCTAGGTGACCCTGCTGGAG
>NW_010282127.1:0-558 GCF_000690775.1 Eurypyga helias
AGGGGTAAAAAGGGGGTGAAACGGGGCCAAATAGAGCCAAAATGCTACAAAATTGGGCCCCATTTTGACCCTATTTCTATTAAACAGGAGCAAAACACGGGTAAACGGGGCCAAAATGAATTAAAATGGGGCTGAAGAGGCCAAAACAGGGTGAAAATTGTATGAAATGGGATTAAAATGGGGCTGAGGGGGATTAAAATGAGGCTAAACCTAATTAAAATGGGGCTAAATGAGGCCAAATGGGGCTAAAAAGGAAAAAAATGATGTAACCAGGGCCCGAACGGGGCTCAAAAGGGCCAAAATGATACTAAACAGGGCTAAAACAGGGCCCGGCAGCTCTAAACAGTGCCAAACTGGGGCTAAACAGGGATGAATGGGGCCAAAATAACGCAAAACAGGGCTAAAACGGTGCCAAACTGACGCTAAACAGGATCAAAATGGGGCTAAAGAGGCCAAAATGGGGTTAAGCTGAGCCAAAATGATACTGAACTCGGCAAAAACGGGGCTAAACTGGGCCAGAATAAGGTTTAATGGGGCTAAACCATGGCTCAACAGGGC
>NW_010282128.1:0-557 GCF_000690775.1 Eurypyga helias
GCTGGGCCTAAACCACAACACAAGAACAGGCATCTGTTTCCTTTCAAATACACCCTGTGGAATGACCAGGCTGGGCTACAGCCTTGCAGGTCAGCTCCAACACGGTCCCTCCAACATGTCAAGACTTTTGATGCTCAACACAGAGAGACAGTGGACGGACAAAGCCGTTCTCCTGAACCAGTGCTGCCTAAATCTCACTCTCCTGCTGCAGCCCGATGGCGCCTCCAGGCCCCCAGATTACAAAAGCTCCCCTAGTGCTATATGGTCTATGTGGGATCCCCTTAAAACACAGTCTGAGGCCTCCAAACCCTAGGAAATAAAAGCAACCCCCTTTCCCAAATTTAGAAAAGAGAGGTTTTCAGGCAAAAATCTCTTCTTTGTGTTGTCAGCCTTGGGGAGAAACTTCACCAACAGCTTTATATCAGTGCAATGCTGCCTCTGCACTTTAACATCCCACGCTTGGCAGACTGGGCATCTCCAGGACCAAAACATCACCTCTGCCTGCAACAGCACTAAATTACAACCCTCAGGGAGGTAGGCAGAGCCCTGAGCTGCTC
>NW_010282129.1:0-558 GCF_000690775.1 Eurypyga helias
GAGACTGCAAAAACCATGCAGGGTTTGAGTTGCAGCTGACTGACTTGACCCCACCAGCTCCTTTTCTGCAGTCAGCTTCCATCTCAAATACTTTGGATCATAAAACGCTGCAATCTCTTCCTGAGGAACAGCTGTTATTTGGCTTATACAATGGCTTCAAGTACCAGATTGCAATGACTTAGAAGAATACAGAGTACAGTATGTTTTTCTAGTACTTGGCAATTTATTAAGTTGAAAATGTGAAATATCATAGACATCAATGTACACCAATAATTTTTTGATGGTAAGATGCTGTATAGGACACTTTACGTTTTTATTAGCATGTTTTTATTTCAGAAACATGCATTAATTAACTTCTAAAAATAGAGATCTGTGTTGCATCTGAGGCCAGTGGGTTTATCCTGTCAGAGCATTTACATCAACAGAGCCCATTGCTGACAAATCCCCCACCTCTCCCTTCGCAACGCAAAGCCGAGATTCGCGTATCTGAAACCTTCACGTCATAAGGAAACATGATTCAGGGCACAACTCCTGGATGTGATTCTGCCCCTCTACTCT
>NW_010282130.1:0-557 GCF_000690775.1 Eurypyga helias
CCTCTTCTTGTCCCTGTCCTCACTGTCTCCTCTCATGGGTTGTGCCTTCACCTTCCAGTTCAGACCCTCCCACCCCAAAACCTCTCAGTCAGCATGGGGAGATCAGGAGACTTCTTGCTGACCTGGAAAGCCGCTGAGGGGAGCCAAGGGCTGGGCAATGCTCTGGACTACGAACTGGCTTACAAGCGGGAGTGGGAGTCCTGGGAGGTAAGAGCGGAGGAGCCGGGCTGCCCTGGTTTGGGCTGCACCCTTTCGGGTGGACAGCAGCCTGTGGTAAAGGATGTGCAGTGAAGGGCCGCCCCGCGCTCAGGCGCTGGGAGGAGATGCAGCAGGTGCTGTTGGAGGGCAGGCGGGAGGGGCTCGCTGGCTGTTTGCGAGTGACTTGCCCAGTGAGATACCATTTGTCTTGAACAGAATGCAAAGACCTGTTCTTCACGGAAAACAAGCTCTGTGCTTGGGTTTGAGTTGGAATTGATTTTGCCCTGAATCCCTCCCAAACGGAATAAAAGCACGCTCCGACAGGAACCTGTGGGTACATGAGGGAAAAGGACAAAATA
>NW_010282131.1:0-558 GCF_000690775.1 Eurypyga helias
TGGGCTCCGCAGCTCCAGGCAGCTCAACCACCTCCCTCCCCCACCCCAAACTGGTACCAATGCTTCTCCGTGGGTTAATTTGCAGTTTTCCAAGAAAGTAACAGCACAGCATGCTGAAGCCCGAGTGTTTTGTTTGGACGCAGAGACACGAGGCTTCCCCAGGCGCACGCCACGGAGCCACTGCACCCAGAGGACTTGGCTGCCAGGCTGGGACCGAAGGACATGGCACGTCTTTGGGAGCTGATGGCTGTAGAGTCTGCAGCCCCGAGTAACCACAAGGCTTGGCGACACCCCTCCAGCTGAAGAAACACTTCACCACGCACTTGTGAAACCCTGCGGAAGTGCAACGACTATAAACCCATGATTTTGCTAGTCCTGCGTTTTCTGCCTCAGGTGAGCATACTGTGCTTGTTCCTGAGCCTCAGCAGCTGCCTGTTGGTGCCGAGAGCCTGACCCCCAGCCCGCTCGCTGCTCCTCTCTGCCAGCACTGAAACCTCTCTGGCTGTCAGCTAAAAGGAAAGCAAATCGGTGTTGACCATCCTGATCAGGAGATCTGCC
>NW_010282132.1:0-558 GCF_000690775.1 Eurypyga helias
AGGCCACACTAAATGCTTGACCTATAGACTGTGCAATCAGCTGTGCCTGTAGTAATTCCCAAAGAAGAAAAGAAGAACATGAAACATTCCAATGGTTTCATTCACTGACGCTTTCTCTGCTATAAACATGCTGTAAAATTCTTCATGCCTACCAGTTCAGGAACTGTAAAAAATTTTTAAAAATTAACCTAAAGAAACATTTAGAAAAACAGAATGTCAGCAAAGTAATCCATGTAGCGAACCCAGCTGAAAAAGTAACTACACATAAGAAACAAAAGTAAAGACTTCCTTTCATAGCTAACTACTGCTAACATAAATGTATACCCATTGCATTACTTGAAACTGAGACTCCAGAGAGAGAAATTGAGCTCTGTGCTAATTTTCCTTTGTGGCACAAAGGCAAGCTATCAATAAAAAATAAAAGTACCTTCTAGAAAACACAAAACAGCATTTTAAAAATAATGAGAAGGTCTTTAAAAGAAGGCAAAAGTATCTTGGTTTGCATTAGAAGTGTTGACATCAGGTCGAGGGAGGTGATCCTTTCACCTCTACTCAGCA
>NW_010282133.1:0-558 GCF_000690775.1 Eurypyga helias
AATTATGGCAGTGGCATAATTTGCTTCTGATTAGGTACTTACTGTATTTAGTAAAATGAATGCAAGAACATAACCTGAGTCTTCAGTAAACCAGCTAGGAGCAATCTAACTCTATCAGGACTAATGAAAATACCAGCTATTTCTTGTCTTCCTCTCTCCAGTTCACTTTCTACTTTCTAATTAATCAATTTCTTGCTTACTTGTATCTGTAAATTAGAACCAGTGCATTAAACAGAGGGGGTAAAGAAAAGAATAATCATTCCTAATCTAGTCACAGCTGCATTCAAATTAAAGAACAATCATGCAGATTAGCTCCTCAAGAGACAGATAGAGATTAATGGTTAGCTTTGTAAGAGTACAAGGCCATATATTTACAATAAAAGCACAGCAGCAGCTTAAAACAGGTGAAAGTTTTAATTTGTATCATTGAAATGTTTTAAAGTTGTAAACTTTTTCTGGTACCATTGGTTTTCCTGCTGTAATTTTCTTTGCTTCAAGATAAAAGTTTTATATCACATTCTAAAGCAGTTTTAAAATGATCACAGGACCTATTTTTTT
>NW_010282134.1:0-559 GCF_000690775.1 Eurypyga helias
CAAACTATATCTAAATGTTGTTCAACATATAAATATATGGGATCTACATTGAGTTCATTGTGTCTGTGCCTTAAGGAACACATTTGTATTGTAAAAATTACACTTAATTTATGGCCACTTATAAATAATGTATCAGTAATCAGTAAATGATTAATACACATTTTCCCCCTTAGTTATTTAGGGCAGTGCTGAGTAGGACAGTAAAGAACTAATGCACACGGTAATGTATAAGTGCTACGAAATAATGGATAGCATCCTGTAGTGATGTATTTGAATATTATTTATACATGTCTCTCTCATATGTTATACAGCAGAGCTACTTGCAATAATTTAACTTAAGAAAGCAATGCCTAGACTCATTATCCTTTTGTCCCAAATTGTCATCTTGGGTTATAGTGATACTGGTATTTGCTACTTACCCTTTTAAAACATTAATGCTGTCTGCTGCAGCACTGTCTGGAGCAGCGTAGGAGAGACAGAGGTGGGAATTCCGGGGCGGCTCTGACCCCCGGTGCCGCGCAGTCGGCGGGCAGGGCTCCTGTGCAGCCGGCCTCCCGCC
>NW_010282135.1:0-559 GCF_000690775.1 Eurypyga helias
AGTCCCCCACCCCCCCTCACTCCCTATTTTTGTCCTTTCCAAACCTCGCAGGCAGAAATCTTCCAGCCTTGGGCCGTTTCCAGAGGCGCTTGGTGGGGGCAGGAGTGTGGGAGGCGGATTAAACAAACAGCTGAGCTCTTTTCAGAACGCAAAAGGCTGCTCCCTCTTGAAATTCCTGCAACCTTGTTATTGGCTCGGCAGCCGGCTCCAAAAGTTAGGATTTGCCTTAGAAACGGACATTGCTGTCGAGTGTTTTGGGGCGGAAAAGGGGTTGATTTTTATATTCCCACGTGCACACCCTTCCCCGAGCTCGTCAGGGACCGTGTTACGTGCGTGTGGTTCCCAGGGATTTAACCACCTCGCCCTGTCTCCAGCGGAAGATGGGATCCAAGCTGCCTTGGAAATCCTGGAATTAGAAATTGGGGAGCAGGGCCTTTTGTTTCGTGGGACCTGTGTGTTCATCCCGTGGGACAGACGCTGCCGTAAGGCACTCACAGCGTGAAACGACGCGCGGGGTGCGCTGAGCAATTAGTTGGAAGATCCGTAGTAAACACGGCGC
>NW_010282136.1:0-548 GCF_000690775.1 Eurypyga helias
ACCAAGTTCCAGCAAAGAAATTGCTGGAATAAAGATCAGTGAAGAAGGAAAAGGTGTTTCAGACAGAGATGTCTGATGGGATTTTGCACTCATCATGAAGTGAGGCGTTTCAAATAGGTCAGACATATTATACAATTTAATGAAGAGCTTAGCTGGCAACTTCCTATGCCACAGTATTCTTTATCAGTTTCTCTTGTAAAAGAATGTAGTTACAGAGCGCATGACTTGGATGTCAGTATTTTTTGGTCTTTGAGCACTCTTGGAAATTTATACAACCCTGATGACCAGAAGTCTTCACCCCTACCACGTACAGTCATCTATGGTTTTGACGCTTAGCGGTTGTTTAGGCCTATCAGACCATATGACTTGGAATTATAAATGGATTCTAACTTCAGGCTAGAAAGCATCGCCTTGCTTATGGATACTCTTCAGCAGCAGTTGAGAACAGTATTTCAAGACGCTTACCTTGGCCACATAGGCTTCAACCCTGTGCCTTGATGATAATGCGTTCCCGGCTGGGCTTAGGAAGCTTCCTCCTAGGCCGAGAG
>NW_010282137.1:0-558 GCF_000690775.1 Eurypyga helias
CCCACACAAATCAAAGCATACTTTATAACTTTTCAGGTAAGATACACAATTTAGTATTAACAATGCCTTATGAATAAGACAAGACATTTTATAAAGATACAGAAATTACAAAAAATTTGAAAGATGTGATACAAGGTGTCTTAACATAATTGGGAGGAGGGGGAAGGGAGGGACACGCCACATGAAGAGAGTCTCGCATAACCTTTAGTCCAGGTCATGCATTAATCATCTTAACTTTGCAACTTCGTTCACGCCTCTTGATTAAACCACAACATACACTAAACTCAAACTCATTAAAAAAAAAACTAATCAAAAAAACCCCAAACATAAGCCTCCATACCCCTGCAATCCCCGCAATCCAAGT
The DNA here is from genome assembly GCF_000690775.1 of Eurypyga helias. Classification (NCBI taxonomy): domain Eukaryota; kingdom Metazoa; phylum Chordata; class Aves; order Eurypygiformes; family Eurypygidae; genus Eurypyga; species Eurypyga helias. The sequence goes on from NW_010282137.1 coordinate 365, forward strand.
GAACATTACTGTACCAGAGACTCCATGTCAATTCGCTCCTTTTCAAACGTGCTGGCGTACTCCGACAAACTAAGCATTTCCAGAGTCTTCTGCAAAGTAGGAACATCATCGTCTACTTCAGGCTCACAAAGGTCATCACCAGAAGTAGTAATTGAGGAACCCAAGGAACTGGTGTCTTCAGTCATCTTGAAAAA
>NW_010282138.1:0-549 GCF_000690775.1 Eurypyga helias
GGACAGAGGGAATGGGTAAGGCGAGCAAAACTGTCTTTTGTCTGACTTTGAACTGTCTTTTGTTTGTTGGTCCAGGTGATTGGCCACAGTAACTTTGGGTCCATCAGGGCCACGACGTGCGTGTATAAAGGTGAGGAGATAAACCAGCGACGCTGTGAGGAAAGACCTTGGGAAGCGCGTATGGAGAGTTACACAACTAGAGAGCTCAGGAAGTCTTGAATAAGTTGCAGTTCTAGATCTTGAGTCCCTTCTTCCCCAGTTCATCCGCTGGCTTTTCCAGGAGGTCAGAAGGATGAAGAATTATGTGATGCCGGAGTGCAGAGGTGGGAGGGGAATGCTGGGGATGTCCCGAAGCTCCTTTGTGTGCCACTTTCATTTCTGTGGGAGCAGTGTCAGGCTGTGCTTCTCTAACAGTGAGCCAGGCGGCGGGGATTTACTGTGTGGCATCTCTTTTTCTTTCAGGGAAATGGATTTACGAGGTGCTCATCTCCTCCCAGGGACTCATGCAGATTGGCTGGTGTACTCTCAACTGCAGATTTAATCAGGAGG
>NW_010282139.1:0-557 GCF_000690775.1 Eurypyga helias
AAAACAAAAACAAAACCACAAAACCAAAACAGATTAGTATATACAAACAAAGAACAAAAATTCCAGCTCAAGTTGTTTATATTTACTGTGTGTTTAGATAAAAGCAGTTGAGAAAATGTATGAAATGGACCAAAAAAGATGCAATAAGCATCATAATTACTGTGATTCACCTGCTAAAATTTCCTGTTATACTTGTAGGAAAACAGATCAACAGGGCTACTAAATTTTCACACACTGACATGTTAAATCTTACATTAGAACAAATTTTCATTCTTCTTTATTTACATATAATTAGTTACAATATTTGTCCATTACAGAACTCTTATCTTGCTTTGTATTGCATTGGATTTTCTGTTCTGCTCCATTTTACATGCCTGACTGTAAGAAGGTGATATAAAGCCACCAGCACTTCAGGAAAATAGATGGCATTTACGTTGCTACAGTATGTTCCAGACTATAAAAGCATACAGCAGAAATGACTACAGAAACTTCTCATGTTTTTCAATCAGTGCATACAGTACAGCTTATAAAACTGTATTTCTTTGCGCTTTTCTCCA
>NW_010282140.1:0-559 GCF_000690775.1 Eurypyga helias
ACATAGGAAGCTGGCTGCAAGATTTAATTTTTGAAACATGCAGCCTAAGCATGTTTCCAGTAGTATTTGTGATTTTTTTCCCCTACAGAGCAATGATTTGATGCAACAAATTTCAAGTGCTTTGAAATTCCATTTCCTTTACAATCTAGTTCAGTGCAACACTATTTGTACCTTGGAATCTAAGCATTCTCACTCGTCTTTTTCATCCACATTTTCCCCAAACTTTCTATAGCCTGCTCAGTCCTTTTCAACATTTTTTGTCTTAATGACCCATCCTTACAAACTAATACCATATTTTTAATTTAATTTCATCATGTTCCATCTGGACTGACGTTATGCTCTTCCCTGCTGACCATTTTAATAACAGAGTGTTGCAATAAGACCAAAATACTAAATGCAAACCATCAAGAACATAAATGCCCATTGAAAGAAAAATATGAAAATTTAAAAAAATACATACACAGAGAAGAATACGGACAATGTCTTGCTTGCTCTCTGTTGAAAAATCAAAATTATCAACCTTAGTTATTTTTGTTCAATACATTTTATAAATTATATA
>NW_010282141.1:0-559 GCF_000690775.1 Eurypyga helias
CACAGCTGTGAAGGCCTGGGAGGAGAAGAAGCAGTCAAAGAAATGTTTTCCATTGTGTTTCTTTCCCAGCAATGTCAAAGGCTCCTTCCCCCGACAGGCTCCGTAACGTAGAGCAGCGGCGCAGAAAACCTGCGTCTGCAAGAACTTACTGTGATAACATCAAGAATGCTGAGAAGGCTGTGGACGCTGTCTCCTGCCAGCACCTCCTTAACAACCACTTCTGTTCCATCCTGCAAGGGTGGGATAGAAGGTTACTGCAGGCTCACCATTGCATATCTGGCATATGGAGCATTTCAGAACGCTTAACTCTTACTCTCCCGGTACTCTGAGCAGCCCAAAAAGAAACGGTCCCTCATAACTTGGATGCTTGTTTTCTCTCTGCTCAGATGGAAATGTTCTAACTCAAACCACCACAGCTGGAAACTACCATTTTAAATTCAAAGAAACTAAAAGCCAGTTTTGTCTAGGGAGAGATGTGACCTGTTTGTCTTTGCTACGTAACAGCAAAAGGCCTCCTTCACTCTGACACAGAATTGGCTCCCTCCATCGAGGGATTGCA
>NW_010282142.1:0-559 GCF_000690775.1 Eurypyga helias
AACTCTTAAAATGTTATTAATACTTAAAGTTTTAGTCAATCTTACCGACTCAAAGATAAATTTTGTAGAGCAGTGATTGTGAATAGTAGTTCCCATTTTCACCTTGCTTGCCTTGCAGAAACAGCACGATTCTTCTGTTGTGCAGCACTGATAAACCGGTCAATTTAAAATTTTGCTGGAAGTTACTATTCTTGTGGAGATGTAGCTGGGGTCAGAATTAATTGTATGGGGCTTAAATTGATACTGATGATTTCTGAGCTGTGGAGACAGATGTCATCTGCCTCCACAAAATGGTCTCATGGGGTACAAAGAATCAGTCAAGATGTGTAATGTGTTTTCCCATAAAACACTTGCCTTCTCCAATACACTCACTCCAGGTATCCAAGAGGGCCCTCCATTTCTTCAGTCACAGTTAACTCTCAACCATTTTAGGCAGTGTTAGTAGCTCACCGTCATGATCGTGACTGTACTGCCTCCAGAAGCAAGTCTCATCCAGAAGCAGTACAGCTCAAAGCCTGAACTGTGTTACTGCCTTAAAGACTTGAACCACCTCAGTGCA
>NW_010282143.1:0-559 GCF_000690775.1 Eurypyga helias
CTTACAACATCAGGAAAAAAGGAAGTATCTACACAGAAAAGCCAAAAAGTGTCAAAAAGCACCAGGAGTCTGTGCTTTGCCTTCTTCACACACAATGCACAGGCCAGAGTTCACATAGCTGGAGAATGCTCTTTGCTAAACCCAAACAACTTATGTTAGAAACACCCACAAAGCTGATCAGCTAGATAGAACACAGAAGTCTGTTTGCAGATCACGGAATACACAAGAAGAATCAAATTCAGTATTTTTTCTTTTTGATTTTTTGCCTTCACTAATCCATAACTGTAAAATGTTGATTAGGAGCCTTTTATCGTGAATATTTTTACTTCAAGGGTGTCTCACAGGCCTGGCAGATCAGCTCCTGTGCACCTAAGGGGTAGATCAACCTTAGAGCCATGGGAAAAGCAGAAAGCCTCAGGTCTAACACCAAAGAATGTGAGAGCTGCACTTCCAAAAGCCTTGGCCCCTCAATGAGAAACCGTGAAGAAGCTGGTCTGTGAAGGCTTTAGGAACTCATCTCACTCATGGTTTCCTGCAGAGCATAAAGATTCTTCTTGGA
>NW_010282144.1:0-559 GCF_000690775.1 Eurypyga helias
AAACAAACAAACAAACTAGTCACAAGCAACAAAATTTCCACGTATTATAGAGTTTAGATTTTTACTGAAGCGACATGAACATGCAGCCCACTTTTGGCCCATTATAAACATTTTCCAGTGAGATGATGTTTCATTAATAGGCCTCCACTAGTGAGGAGTTTCCTTTGCACAGATAAGACTGCAGCACACACACATACGTATGCGTGCATATCCACAATGGAATGTGTCTTGACCATGGAAATCCCATCAGACTGTAAAGGTTTATGAATGAAATCCAGAGGCCCCACAGAATGCCATCAATGATGAGCCATTTTATAGACTGGGCAATAACAACAAGACTTAAAAAACCCTGGAATCTGTAGCCAGAAACACACTAATGTAAAACAGACCACTTCTTGGATTGCAGGCTTGATAGGACCATTCTGAAACATTCGCTTGGTAGAACCATTCCTCACAAACCATGCTCAAGGATCTGCACTGATGTTTAGAAAACCAAATCAGCTCTAGATATAGCAGCAACTGCCATTATGCGGCGATTACAGTTAAAAAAAAAAAAAAA
>NW_010282145.1:0-558 GCF_000690775.1 Eurypyga helias
GCCTCTCATTCTCGTATTTAGGCATTGAAGGGATATCCCCTAAGAACAAAGGGGTGGTTTGGGGTGGTTTTTTCCCCCAATCTTACTTCTACAAGTCAAAATATTTGCATGATTTTTGTGACCTACAGGAATTGTGTTGTATTTTACAAAAACCTTTCAAATACATTTTATAAAACAAAGCCGAGAAAAAGTACTGCTGGAATAGTCCTGGTATTTATAAAAGCTGTTTCCCAGAAAGTATTTCAAAACCGTGTTACAGATTCCACAGACACTCCTGGGTTTAGCGATGGATTTTGTAGGGGCTGGTGCAATGGGAGTACTTCCCCCCTCCCAGCCCAGCAAGCTGAGAGTTTTCTGTGCAAGAAAACTTGCCCTGTGGTGGAGCAGGCCCTGTCTGTTGCCCTGAAGGTGCTCATCCATTGGCCAGAGTCCTCTCCCTGACAGTAGCGGATCAGACAATAGATTTCTCTTTCCAAAGCTGCCTGGCTCAGAGTGTCCTGGGATGCATTTGCAGGCAGCTGCCCAAAGGCAGCAGCAGTTCAAGAATTGTTCTTAGAA
>NW_010282146.1:0-558 GCF_000690775.1 Eurypyga helias
GTGTGTGTGTGTACGTGTCTGTATGTGCATGCGTGTATATGTGTGTGCATATATGTGTGTACCTGTGTACGTGCTCGTGTACATCAGTGCGTGTGCTTGTACATGTGTGTATGTGTGCATGAATACGTGTGTGTACCTGTGTGCATGTACGTGTGGGTGTGCATATGCGTGTGTGTAGGTGTGTGCATGTACATGTGTACATGTGTGCAAATACATGTGTGTACATGTGCATTTGTGTGTACATCTGTGCATGTGCATGTGTCCGTATGTGTGTGTGAGAATACAGGAGTGTGTGCATGTATGTGTGTGTACCTGTGTGTGTGTACATTTGTGCGTATGTTTGGACATGTGTGCATGTGTATGTGCGTGTACATGTGTGCTGCATGTAGGTGTGTATGCGTGCATACATGTGTGTGTACATGTATGCATGTGTGTACATGTGTGTGCGAGCATGTGTGCATACGTGTGTGTGTGCACGTGTGTACTTGTGTGTATGTGTGTACACATACACGTGTGTGCTGTGTGCCTACCTGTGTGTGTGTACATGTGTGTACATGT
>NW_010282147.1:0-560 GCF_000690775.1 Eurypyga helias
AGCCAGAGTTAAACCACGACAGAGTGTCAGCAGGTAATGACCCATGCACTGCTGATGCAGTTCAATAATTTGATATGCCTAACACAGATCAATCTGATTCCACATCTTTTTTAATAGGTACTTTCTAATTTTGACACAGAACCCATTAGATCAACCCATGAGATGTGGCTACTGAAGGCTAGTTATTACATATTTAAATCCACAGTGCCTGAAACTCAAATTCCATGAAGTTGTAAGACCATTTGTACACATTACTGTCAGCTATACCATCTCTACAGGGGAAAAACATTTTTAGCAACATCAGTTTAATGCATCCATGCCTACTTTGCTCAAAGAGCCCAATTTTTCCCCATACAATCAAGATGGGCTCTTTGGCATGATGTGTTTTAGTTCTGGGATACGCAAGAAGAATTAATAGCTTCTCCAGCCACCCCACTCCTCTGTGACCACTTTAGAAGAGCTTTGATCTTCCTCTTACCTTTTTGATCTTAAATGACCATCATACTCCTTTTTTGTAAAGTTTCACATCTTAAGAATCACAATCATAGAATCATAGAATG
>NW_010282148.1:0-559 GCF_000690775.1 Eurypyga helias
ACCCGGCCGGGCGCTGCCCGCCGGGCTTGCCGGCCTCCGCGGCCTAGCCTGGACGGGCACTGCGCCTGCCTCCCAGAGCCCCGCCGGGGCTTTTTGTTTCCGTACAAAAAGACGACTACCTCTGACCCTAGCGTCTCGTTTCACAGAGCACTATATCCTGCCACTTGCACAGAAAATCTTTATGCAATTGGTACCCGTCCCGAAAGAAAACTACTGTGAACGTTTTCCTAGAACCCACAGCTTCGGGCTTTTTAATGGCCCCGTTCATGCTAAACTTGTCATCAGGAGCAGATTCCTTGCCATCCAAATTGCACAAAATGTATCTCTACCATCCTCAAGCAAGAGAGAGAAACTTTTTCAATGCACTTCTGTAAAGTTTCACTTTAAAGTGAAACTTAAGCAATCACTGTGCATCACAGAGAACATTGAGACAGTGTAAAAAGGGCAAAACCATTAATCTGCCTGTAGCTGAACAATTTTCACAAAACACCTGTTTTGTCATCTCAGTTTTGACCTCAAAAGAACTCTATAAAACAGCCTCCAAAGATAAACCTGGAAA
>NW_010282149.1:0-557 GCF_000690775.1 Eurypyga helias
GTCACATCTTCTTCTTCCTGGGATTTTACCTCTAAAAGGAAAATGTGATGACAGCATTAGAGAAACAACATAATTTGGGAAAACATGGGAGTTTCAGATCACACCAGAGTTCTCTCTGGGTCTGGGCACAGGGTCAGGACATGGAGTTGTGCATCCCAGCTGTTCGCTGTCCCAGAGGCTGACCAACACCCGTGGGAAGGAAGGAGAGTGATGGGCTCCTGGATGTGAAGGGCGATGGGGAGGAAGCTCCCAGCTCCTAAGCACGGCTTGCAGCTCTGCAGCCCTCAGAGGTGTGGAGAGGGGGACTTTGCAGTCGCTGGGCCCAGCTCGGAGGGCAGGGCGGGCAGGGTTGCCGAGGTGAAACACGCACCTCCATCGCTCTGGGCCTGCCGCAGTCAGAGGTGGGAGAGGGGATCGTGGTGCCCGGAGGGGCTGCGCTGCTGGGGACAAGGCAAGAGGAGGGGGCAGTGAGGGGTCCCCTCAGTGTGGGTCTGGGGGCAGCAGGGTGCCACAGCCACCCAGGGATTCCCCGCTTGTGGGAGAGTCAGAGGGACACC
>NW_010282150.1:0-561 GCF_000690775.1 Eurypyga helias
AACCTCTGCTCCAGCACACCTCCTCCCATCCTTTCTTCCCTGACCCTGGTGTCAGCCTTGTTCTGTCTCAAATACGTTAGGCACAGAAGCAACAATTGGCTCGGCCACAACCAGAGGCAGGTGCCACGTGGGGATGGGGGGGGAAGAAGTGTGCGCTTCTAGCAGTGTCTCACAGAAACCATCCCTCTAGCCCCTCCCCCACTAACAAAAACCCAGGCACACAAACCCAACTCACAAGCCTTTGAACATGACCATATCACACTGAAGAAATGGAACAGATTATAATAAAAAGTATGTTTTTTCTCAAATTATTTGTCTCATTAAAATAGTCTACCAAGCCCACAATTTATTATCCAGGAAACAGGCAAATATGCAAATTGCAACATAAAATGTTTAGTTCCCTAATTTACTTCAAATTGTCATAAAATAAAAACTGGATAATGTCCAAATTAAGTTTCCAAGCCCTACTTACAACTACCTATGGAAACATGATATATCATTGAAATATGGCCAAAAAAATCCACCCTCTTTAAACACTGTGCTGGATTCAGCCAAGAAAGA
>NW_010282151.1:0-560 GCF_000690775.1 Eurypyga helias
GTTTGAAGTGGCAAACACGCAGGTGAAACTGCTTGAGCGTGGTTTCTGCTGCTGGTTGGCTCAAACCCTGTGAGTCGAGCTGTGGCTTGGAGAGCTGACGTCACCGAGTGCGTGCCCAGAGGAAGAACAGAAAGTAAAGTTGTTTCAAAACAAACAGCCTACGAATCACGAGTATGGGAAGATGGAGGTTTCCACTCCGTGTTAGAGCGAGAGGAAGGTTTCTCTTGCCGTTGCATGTCTGCAGAGGAATTGTTACTCGCAGCATTTACGCCCTTCAGAGCACGTCACGGGGACCGCGTGCCAGTGGAACTTTGCCCTGAGGAGGGGGGATCTTTTCCTCCCGCGGCGGTCGCGCAGAGGTACCGCTCACAGCTTGCTGGTGGTGTGTGTTCGCTGCAGAGCAGGTCATGTTGGAACCCGCTCCCGGCGTGGCAGGGCTGCTGCGGCAGAAGTCTCCGTCTGGCGGAAGGCGCGTGGGTTGCAGTGTTGGGTGGCGGTTGCGCCGGCGTCGGTAAGGTCCCTCGGAAGGCAGGAGTGCGTTCCTTCCCTGGCAGAGAGGA
>NW_010282152.1:0-557 GCF_000690775.1 Eurypyga helias
AATGGGCCAGACTTTATCCTCATTTACTCGATTGTGCTACTGCTTTCAGGGGAGTTATTACACAGTAGATACTGAATTATAATCCAGCACTAAACCAGTTCCCTTTCTGACACCGTAGGAAGGCTTTTTTGTTTCCAGTGTCTTTCGTCCCTAGTAATCCTCATGACTACTTATGACAGCAGAAAGGGACAACTTCAGGCAGAAGCATGCATTTCTAGTCGATGGTGTCTCCTTAAAGCAATGCAGCGGTCTGGATCCGCAGCCAGGTTTTTCAGCTGGTGAAAAGCATTCTGCTTGCTTGATTTATCCAGGTTCACATTAACACACAAAATGCCCTTTGCCCCTCGTACTCACAGGCTGAACTTCTTCACCCTGCTTTTCTGAGATTTCAGCGGTGAGTTCTTAATGTCAGCCACTGCTTCAGCCTCACGTGACAGTCTGAAACTGCAAAACAGAGATTAGCAATATAGCTCAAAGTACCAATATTCAGGAAATGCAAGAAACCTGCAGGTATTCCCACTTCACAGAAGGTGGCAACCCCACACGGTGGAACATGG
>NW_010282153.1:0-559 GCF_000690775.1 Eurypyga helias
GGGGTGGGGAGGGGAGGAGGTGAGTGAGCGTATCTGCATGGTACTTCATTGCTAACCAAGGGTAAACCACAACAGGAAACTTATGAGTTAGTGAATATTATGAGAGATATTGCAATTAAATGGCTGTTACTGTTTTCAGAATATTATAAAGAAGTGTTTCTTGTGCAGAAAATAACCATACTGCCACCTGTAAAACTGCATTGCTAAAGGATTCATCTGTTGAATGAGTAAGGGAAAGCTTGCACCTTCACTGTATGTCATTAAGTATTCATCTGCTTCAGTGGGATACAGAACATGCTGGAGCTTTCTTAAATTGTTTAACAGCATTGTAGGCTGTTAAACCGCTACACTGAAAGCAACATATGGCTGTATTTCAGTAATACAAATGGGACTGTATGTACTTTAAGGAGTTTCTTATTCATCTGTGGAATTCAGAATGGGCCAAACAATCTGAATTCAAGTCCTTCATAATTCAGAGAAGTTTCAGTTTTATCCTGAGCACCATCGCCAAAAAATGCATGTTTATGTCTGCCTAAAAGTCCTTTAAATGTAGTCCTAT
>NW_010282154.1:0-561 GCF_000690775.1 Eurypyga helias
AGGAAGGAAGGAAGGAAGGATTAAAAATTACAGTATTATGCTTGTTCTTTAGTAAGGGTGAATATAGAGATGTGGACAGTTTTTCTCTTTTGCTGCTCACCAACAGAGGTGCTACAGGGAAGAAAACATGATCTAAGTCAGGTAGGAGGTGGGGTTGACCACTACATTCCCCTTCATTCCTGTAACATTTATGTTAGGGAATGCCACTGTCTTTTATCTAATATTTATTAGTTGAAGGTAGAGAAGATATTAGTGAGAAGACAGTAATGCATTTTTTTTCCCCCAGTTATATAGCTTTCCTTTTGCCAAAGATGATATTGTGGTTAGAGACCCAGCAATGAAAATGCATCTGTAAAACCTCCCTACAAAACCATGCATGCTCACTTTACTTTCTGGATGAATTCTACTGGAAGTTTTCAGAAATTACTTTCTCGGCTGCTGGCTGTGTTTTTTCTTTCCAGCTGAGAAACTGTTTTCATGTTTTTCTTCTCTCTTTACTCATTAAATATCTTTCTTCTTCTTTATACTTTGATTGCACAGAAAGAATGGGGAAGGGGAAGG
>NW_010282155.1:0-560 GCF_000690775.1 Eurypyga helias
CCAAACAAACCAAGATTTCCACAGGCTCTGCGCATTGCAGTTAGTGAAAACATACAAGTTGTTAGCATAGCTGATTTAACGGTACTTTGAGTTCTCAAATCAAGTAGCTCAAAATAGGTTAGTGCCCCCTTAGAAACAACAAGAATGTAAGAATCAACAAAATGTTGTTTCCTATGGGCTTGGGGCCACCACCACTATCCTCATTCTTAGTAGCAGCAGCAGCAGCTCCATCTTTTTTTGTGGTAACTCCACAGGAAGGGACAGCCAGTGCAGGACTAAGCCTGTGCCACCTGCACAGTTGGCTGATGCCAAAGAGAACACAGACAACCTGAAATCTGTCAGTATTCTCTCTGTGGGAGAACCCATTGGGGTATTTCTCCCCTTTATTCAGCCACAAGTTTCCATGAATTCAGTTAAATGTGATTAATGGGTTCGTATGGTATCAGAGAAGAATCGAGGGACGGACAATGCAATAGCACGCACGTCATTTCGTCAAGCTAAAACCATCAACAGCAGGATGTTCCCTAAGAAACACCCTACCCCTTCCCAGTCTGCTGAGG
>NW_010282156.1:0-561 GCF_000690775.1 Eurypyga helias
ATAAAACCCTTCTCCCCCAGCTGTAGCAAATTATGCTCACTACTATGTAATGTTTTTAGTCATCTTATTTGTGCATTGACCAACAGGTACACCTTGACCCATTTTCAAATACCTGTGTCCCTGTATTGGATTGTGTTTCTGAAAAGTCTTCAGAAGTAGTGTTCCTTTGAGTACAGAGAATCATAGGTGATGAGTAAACTTGGGGTGAAGGAAGCTATCTCCACGCTTCCTCTGAGGCACAGGGTTTGACTATATTGTAAGGTTAGGTACTGGAAGGTTTTTGTCTACCTGTAGGAGAAGGTATATTGAGAAGAATCTGGGTTGTTGAGTGTTGTTTTGAGGGTAAAACGAGTATGGTGGGAGTCAGACTATGTGCACAGCTTGGTTTCATCCTTACAATAAGTAACTTCCCAAGGGCAGTCTAGAAAGCCTCTCAGATTAATTACATGGGGTATCCTGGTTCTACACTAGCCAGAAACGGGATGTTGGGGATGCAGAAGATGACCACCTCAGCCTCTGGGTTTTCTCCTTTAGGTAACTGTCATGGTTTAACTCCAGCTA
>NW_010282157.1:0-561 GCF_000690775.1 Eurypyga helias
GTTAATAATTTAGAGTCTACACTAAAATTCCGATGTAGCATGAAAATAGCCAACTAGTAAGATAGTTCAGGGCAATTAATAAACAGCAGTAGGGAGTTTGGTTAATTTTCCCTTGCAAGTTTTAATCTGACTACCAGAAGTTTCTTCTGTGCTGCTATAAGTGAAAAACCTGATTTATACAACAGCAAAGTGATCTGAAGCTTTCCCTTACCAGCACAGCTGAAAGTAAAGGAGCCCCAAAACCTTCATAAACATTAGTGAAGAATTCATGATTTAGTCATTACCTGGGCTGTAGTTCTGGGCCATGGAAAGGTTTAATCTTTTCAGTCTTCCATTCTGCCAACTTTGAATCCTACTTCTAATCCCTGAGAGTTTGGGACACCTTTTAAAAAAAACAGTATTTAATGAGAACAATCCATCATCTGCTCGTCAACTTCAGCTGTAACGATGTTGAGATCAACCTAGTAATAATGGATTTTTGAGACAATCAATAGCTTGGTTATATAGATTTCAGGTTGCAAAAATAAGGATCTAAGAAAGGGGAAAGGATAGCTGAACAAA
>NW_010282158.1:0-562 GCF_000690775.1 Eurypyga helias
AAAAAAAAAAAAAACAAACCCTGAATCATTCCTTCCAGTATGGAGAAACTGGAAGTCAGCTCCAACCTATGTGAAGCTTACTTTTTTACAAGGTGTGGAATTGCAGAGTATAGTCTGCACTGCCCAAGAGTTCAAAATGGCACGGGCTGGCGGGAGTAAATGGGATGGTAAGAGAATAAAAATTTTTGTGGCAGTTTTCTGTTGTTCATGCGGTTTTTACTGCAACCCTGTCCTCAAATGTCTGCACAGAGGTTGTATGTCACAGTTAAACTTTTACTGCAAAGGAGGCAAACACTTGTTGTTCCAGAATAATTTTTCTTGGTGTGTTTTCTTGCAGTGATCTTAAGCATGTTTTATGTTATGTGCATGTTGTCTTTTATTACTTTGTTTCTGATTCATGTTTTTAATGTTTTAAAACCTGTTTGAGTTGAAAATAAAATTATTTTCATGTTGAAACAGTGGTGCTGGCTTGCATTAGAACAGCCTGTTGTGAGAATGGTTACTCTGCATGGGTTAGACCAGCATTCCTGAGGAAAAAAAGTAACCCTACTGTGTTTTTTTT
>NW_010282159.1:0-561 GCF_000690775.1 Eurypyga helias
AAAAAACAGGTCTCAAAAACACCTTAATGCATCTCATGTTTAAAAAAGGAGGAAATCCCTGACTCCAGATTGACAACTGGAGATTTCCAAGTATCTTAACTACTCCAGGAGGCTCCTAATGCACACTGGTATTCTGGATGAGGCAACTGGGGCCAGCCTTCCAAAAGGCCTACGGCAGACATGAAGAGTTGGAATGAATAAGAAACACTTCGGAATGAGAGCTGGAAGAGTCTCCTCTTCTGATCTCGGTTTTACCATTTCACTGAGTAATTCTACAAGCAGGTATGATGCAAGTAGTAGTCTATTCACTATTGCACATAGTCTTGGGTACTTTTATACTTGTTTTGAAGACACACTAATTTTAGGTGAGTAATTTTATCAAGTGCATACAAGACAAATCCCTTACTGTCCTTTTTTTTCTTTTAGATAGAAGATGGTTCAAATGAGGTGTTTAGTTGCACAATCCCAATAAGGACAATTGTGCTTTCAGAAGCAGATGAGTATGTTATCTATGACAAATATGGAACAATTAAACTTAACTTGCAATTAAAAAAAAAAAAA
>NW_010282160.1:0-556 GCF_000690775.1 Eurypyga helias
CTCCAAGGATAGAGATGTTTGGGGTAGACTTGAAAGTCCCAGAAAGCATCATGCTGCTGCTGATCAATGCCCTGATATACCTGACAGAAATATAAAAAACACAGTATAAACATGGAGAGCCATCAGTGTGATGGCAAAGATGAAAGAACCGCAGAGCCCCCATGAGGTACATATGTACTACTTTCCCCAGTGCTGTTGGAGAAGAATTAATAGTGCACTGAAACCAGCTTGTGATTTGCTGTAGTGACGTGATCCAAGAGGATCAGCCATACTGCACCAGCGTTTTATCACTCATGTCTGCCAGCCCTCAAGAAGGTTGTTAATCTCCATATATAATTGTGAATAGAAAAAAACACAGATCCTATCACTCATGCCTTCAAGCCAGAATTATTAGACTTCCTTTTCTCTGTAGTAGCACAGCTTCCTCTTCACCCAAGTCCTGAGCTCGTGGGGTTGGGCAGGACTGAGAAATTCCAGTTCTGAAGGTCTTCATTTCTCCAATACTTGTCAAAAACCAGATTTTAGTATCATGATTTCCAACCAAAATTAACACTCC
>NW_010282161.1:0-559 GCF_000690775.1 Eurypyga helias
ATTTGTTCAAAGCTCACCCCTAAGATAACCAAGTGCTGTAATCTCTTGGCCTCACTATGGCAAACATTCTGTTCTCTGGGTCAAGACACCTTCCTGGGTGCGAAGGGAAGCCAAATTTGTCCCTTGCATTGTATTGGTGAGGGATGAGTCGGCCCAGGAATAAGCATTGCTGATGTGGTGCTGCAGCAAACCACCTGCTCTCCTGTGATGGATCAGCACCAAAACCAGAACAGGCAGTAGAGAAACAAGAACTCCCATTCCCAGACTAAAAATAACACAGGTGGGATTTTTGTTTCCTGTGATACTTCTTCCTGTTGTAGTTGGAGGCATTTGATAGCAGTGTTACAAGAAGGAATGTATGGTAAAAATGGTCTGTGTGGAACTCTCTATTTTATTATTAGCTTTTATCTTTAGTATTAGCTTTTTAACATTAAAATATACATAATCCAAGAAGGAATCCCAAAGTCATCCATTTTGGCTTTAGTGCTACAGGAAGATACAGAGTTTTATTTGTAAACACAAGGCTGAAGAGATACAATCCCATTACCAAAAAAAAAAA
>NW_010282162.1:0-562 GCF_000690775.1 Eurypyga helias
TTACCAGCTGTGAAACAGAAGCATAATTTGTATAAAGTTTAAAGTAAGTATATAATGAAAATTACTTGAATACAGGTTTTGGTTATATTGTTAATAATCAGACACGCATGCACATGCGGTCGTTATTGGCGCATCATAAAGGTTCCATGGTTGCAGGTAAATACATAAAGGATTTATTTGGTATCAGTATGTGGTAGCCTTATCTTTTTCTTAGGAAATTCTGTGATATGCTTGTAAGATACATTAAAATCCCTACAGGAAATTTAAGAAGGAAAAGAAAGTGAGCAATATGTTTTGTTTTTAAAGAACAAGGTGGATAAGTTTTTTCAGGAAATAGAATAACTTATGAGAAGATGGACAATATTAATATTAAATTAAAAATTATCTGACTGGAGTTATGTTTCTGCATGCACTAGTAGATGTCTCTTTTGTTGTGGGTTTTTTATTTTCTTTAAACTGTGAAGCATATGTTTTTTAGGAGTCTTCACACTAGTCTTTTAGCCAGTGTTGTGCACGACTGGCTTAAGCCACTTAAAAATCATAGAATGGTAGAATGGTTTGG
>NW_010282163.1:0-561 GCF_000690775.1 Eurypyga helias
AACAGGAAAAATAAAATTACTTGAAAATTGAAGTAATAAAAATGGTATTAAGTTTGACAGTAGAGAATTAGGGTACAGACTTATAGACCTGAAGCAGAAAGTTTTCTCACCTTTCCAGTAATTTATCCATCAACAAGAATAAAAAGAAGTGAGGACCAGGCCCTATGAACAAGTTGGACACTGGCTCAGAACCGTCCATGATTTTCCATATCAGGAAAAGCTGAGGGATCCTGAAGTCCACCTATTAAGGTATTGCCAGAAAAACATAGAGAAGTATTAATGCATTTATGTGGTGAAAAAAAAGTCTTATTGGAAGATGTGTGGAAGAGGGCTACTGAAATTTGCAGCAGAGAGAAACTGAATTTACAAAGGAATGGTAAAAGAGATTTTCTGTCCAACTTAGAAAAAACAAAGTTTAGAATGAGTATGATTGCTAGTTCTAGATACATCAGGTGCACAAATTCCAGTGATGAAAGAAGCTATTTAAGTCAAAGCGCAGCATTGGCAAATGAGTGTAAAATAATAAATTAATAGATTTTGATTAATGGATAAAAAAGTCTG
>NW_010282164.1:0-560 GCF_000690775.1 Eurypyga helias
TTTTCCATGATGTTGCCTATAAAGCCAAGAACCGGGCTGACCTTGTGGCCGGCATCGATGAATTCCTGGATCAGGTCATGGTCTTGCCTCCAGGAGAGTGGGATCCATCGATCCGGATTGACCCCCCGCAAAACATCCCTTCGCAGGTGGGTGCTGCGGCAGAGGGAGGTGCGAGGGGGATGGGCAGGACAGCAGGTGGCTGGGGGTGCTGCTCGGGGGCTGAAGTTCACAAGGTCCCAGTTTGACACAGTCACAGACCCAGACCAGAAGCAAACCAAGCCAGTCGTTACAAACACATACCTTTATCTTATTTCCGTTTAACAGGAGAAAAGGAAGGTGCCAGGAGCTGTCAAAGACAGTGCTTCTCATGACAAGGCAGAGGAACACAGTGGCCCTGAACTGCAGCGGACAGGAAGGTGAGACCTTTAATGGTTTGGGGTTTTTTTTCTGTTTGCCTCTCAAATCTGAGCATGCCTCTTCCCTTCTAGCAGGCGTCTGGCGTTAGTTGGTTCAGTAAAGGGGCTCCGTGTACCGGCTGGGTCCCCTGGGCAGGTGGGAGG
>NW_010282165.1:0-561 GCF_000690775.1 Eurypyga helias
CGTTTCTTTTAGATGTGAAAAAATTCAAAGCAAATCTTATGTTTTCTCTCTTTCCTCACTTCATCATTTTCTGTCATTTTGTCACATATATAATGAAACTCACATTCTTCATACATTACAGGTTACTATGATTTCAGTATGTACTGATATCAACCCATTCTACAACAGTTTCTGCTACGTGAGCCTCATCTCACTTCCCTGGTTTCTGTACAGTAAGCATTGCTCCAACATATGCAGACTTTAGAAAAGAAAGCCTGCACAGAACAACTGTAGTTCCTAGAAATCTGGAGCTACAGTCTGTAGAAGGCCACTGAAATTCTTCAACAGATTTTAACTTCAGATATCCTACTGAAATAGTATACATTTTACTCTATCTGACATTTATGATTAGTAATACTCAGGAATACACTCTATCATTTTTATGATGTAACACTTTTTGCTGTGCTGCCTTGTTTTCATTTGAAACAAAATAAACTCAATCAGGTAACCATATCTCAGGCTTAAGCAGTATTTCTCCACTCGGAAATTGGCTGTTATTTGGGAGATGCTGTCTATCAGGGG
>NW_010282166.1:0-562 GCF_000690775.1 Eurypyga helias
AAAAAAAACAACCAACCAAACCCCACACTCTGTGCTCTCTGAATACAGTATATATTGATTACAGCGATCCATGATAGAGGAGATAGCACACAGGCCACCCCATATAAAAGATGAGATGTCACAAGGAACAGCGTATCATTCTTTCAATTTTGAAATAATTAGGATTTAAATTCCACTAAATCAGCACTTTTCAATTTTCTTTAATGAAAGTCCCCCCTTCCACAGATACATATGGAGAAGTCTGCATAAGTTGTGTTTGCCTGCAGCAAATACACTTTCCTCACGCACCCATCTCTCTCCCTGTATTCCACCTTCCAGTTAGAAGAGGAGAAACTGAGGAACGCTGTGCACAGAGGGAAGAGATGCAAACCCTGGGAGGAGAGACGCAGATCAACTTACCTGAAAGTTGGAAGACTCACGTGCTGAGCCTTTGCCCAGAGGTCTAACACATCCAGCAGCTCACCTCACCCTGGGGATGGTACCTGGGTGGAAGCGCAGACTGAAGAACTGCAGGGGAGCCACTGCCTTTCAGCCTGGGCTGCTTTGAGTCAGGACAGAGTGA
>NW_010282167.1:0-562 GCF_000690775.1 Eurypyga helias
AAAAAAAACACCCCTAAAGAAGCAGCAGCCAGCAGACAAGCAGCTTCTGGCTACACTGTGCTGGTGACTACCAACCAGGCAAGAACTCTCATGTGTAAATTAATTCTCCAAACCTGCTTCTAACCACGTCTTGGAAAGCGCAGAGGCCACCTTCAGCAGTGAGCCCAGGACAGCAAGCCCCAGGGATGCTCTGCTCTTCTCAGGCAGGTGATTCCCCTGACAGCCACTGCCAGGAACACCCCGGGATGCCCATCCCTCTCTTTAGAACAGCTCAGGTATCTCAGTTGTTTCCTGGCAGTTATCTCAGCAGCAGGATTTAATCTCACAGGGGTGATTCTGCACATCCAGCCCATTTTGGGGCAGCAGCATCCTGTGCCTTAAAGATCATCAGTGACACATCAGAAACGTTTTCCTGCAAAAGTGTCTTGGAAGTTCTGGTACATGAATAGTGTGGAGAATGCTTTTTGCCTTTAATTTACCTGCTCTTTGCTACCGTCAGAACCTGGAAAACTGCTGCGAAAATCACCACTCCCCAGGATCTGAGCTTGGACCTTTCATGTCC
>NW_010282168.1:0-562 GCF_000690775.1 Eurypyga helias
TTTTTTTCCCCAGGACCACTGTTTTTATTTTCCCATGTACAACATTTCCAATTTAAGTTTTCACTTAGCAGAGGTCAGTGAAACAAAACTGGAAACCTCAGAGTTCCTGAAGAAATGCTGACCCAAAGCCAAGGGGGTTGTTTTCAAGGCAGGAAACCCCACCTGTGTGTCTGTGGGCTGGGAGGTGACCTCCTCTTACTTCTTGTCAGTCAAATGATTAACGGTGACCATTTGCTGGCGCTGAATAGTGCTTCTCTTCATCTCTCTTTCAAGGCAGACAGCGGAGCTTGCGTTCTCCAATCTGGTCTATAAACAGATTTTTATATGTTTATAAATTACTTAACATGTTTGAAATCTGGTTTAGCTAGTGGAAGTCCAGGTTTTCATTCTTATTTGCCTTCCTTTCTCATTCTTTCTTTCTGAATTATTACATATTTTCTTCCCCTGCTCTCTCATTTATTAATGGTCAAAGCAGCATTACTTCTGAAATATCCTAAAGTGGGGGGCTGCCATTATGTCCAGCAGGGTCCTGTGACTTCCACAGAATATAAAGCTTTCCTCC
>NW_010282169.1:0-562 GCF_000690775.1 Eurypyga helias
GAACAATCAGATACGCTGAAGCAGACTCTTAATAGTGATGTAGACCAAGTTAATTTAGTAAGGAACTTAATTTGCTTAGAAAATGAAATTTCCCCAATGCAGAAATATCTGGGTTTTGGCATAAAGATGAAAAACGATTCTTTTGAAAGATACTGCTTTTTAGCAGCACAAAAAGAACCTTCAGATTCCAAAAAATGGGTCAGCTCTTTGCTTTGTGTCCAGCAGCGTAGCTTCAATGAGGCAGCCAGTTTGAAGTAAAGTAAGAAATACCTAATTTATGGTGCATTTTGATTTCAAGAGCACCTTCGTGGCCGCCCAGGCGCAGTGCTGGCTGATGCTGAGCTTGTGCTCACCGGGCTGTGCAGCGTCTCTCGGCAGTGCTGCTGCCTGGCTGACAGCCTGTACCGTTGTGGGGTGTGCTCTGCTGTGGGTGTGGATGTCTGACCAGGTTTTGCCGGTCCCTGTCAGCGCTGCTGACCTGAGGGTGCGGTGAGCCGCTAGCCGGTTGCTGTGTCAGCCCCTCTGTCCAGTTCGTGCCTGCCGGCGAGTAGTGGGTCTGGGA
>NW_010282170.1:0-563 GCF_000690775.1 Eurypyga helias
ATTCATCTCTTTCAGACAGAGGCAGTCTGGTCCAAGGCAAAGCAGCCCTAAGGTGTCCCTCTGCAGACCCGAAAGACCTCTCCAAGAATGGGAGGGGGCAGGCTGGGGAGGGACAGACAGCCAGGTCATCCCACACCACTCACCCAAAAGGGTCTGGGGAAGCCAAGGTGGTGCCTACGGTTGCAGCAAGCCCTCCATGCCCCAGCCCTCAGCCAACCTGTTGCCCCGACCCCCCCCCATATAGTGTGGGGCAGGATGCTGGACCCAGCACCACAACACAGCAAGCAGGCTAACAGCACCTCCACCTGGGCCCCTCAGCTGCAGTCCTGTGGCCCAGAGGGGGATTTCTGCCCTACTTGGGAGCACTGCCCCAGTCCAGGGTAACAGGGCTGAGGGGAGCATGCAGAGATTCTCCCACTGCAGCCACTGTGCAGTGCCCGTTTCCCCATGCCCAGGCATCTGCCCTGGCGCTGCTGGGCTCCAGCTTGATCCTGGCCACAAAGGGTTTGTGTGCACACAAGCCAGGGCCACAGTGCTGCCAGTGCAGCTGCTTCCAGTGCCCT
>NW_010282171.1:0-561 GCF_000690775.1 Eurypyga helias
TGTGGTCAGAACACAGAGTGGCAGGTAGGGGTGACAGGGGCACAGAGAGAGAAAATGTAGTCAAAGCCGTGGTAAGGTGAGAGGAAGCAGGTGTGGCTATGTGGCCTCCTGTTAGTGTGAGGTTTTTCCCATGATGGGTAAGTGGCATGGGGAGATACATCCCCTGAAAAGTTGAGCATGTCCCTGCAGACATAGCACCTCCCTACCAGCATCTTCCATGGTCTATTTCTGCTGTTTGTTCTGCATGGAATGGGGGAAGAGAGAGCCTGATGCCACTGGTCCCCAGCTGGACAGCCCTGCAGCTCTGTAGGAAACAAAGACAACAGTGGGTTTCAAGAGATGCGAGGGAAGGAGTTGGGGACAAGGTGGGGGTGGGCATTGTGGAGAGGAGGACTATGGGGCAAGGGAGTTGGAGTGTTTGTGTGGGTCATTTCCATACCCTTGAACATATCACCTGCAAAGTCATGCATGTGCCTGTGCCTCACGGAATCACAAGAAGCTGGAAGGCACCTCAGTAGGTTTTCTGGTACACCACACTGCTCAAGCAGGGCCACTTAGAGC
>NW_010282172.1:0-562 GCF_000690775.1 Eurypyga helias
TGGACAGTCTTCCATGTGTTGCTTGGTGCAGGGAAGCCACAGCTTCAAAACCAGAAGAGACTACTATGATCCCACAGATTTCAGCAAGGTAGATCTTTAGACATTTGGACAACTTTCCCTGGTGTCAGGAGTCATTCCAGTTTCTTTTGTGACTGACCTTGGAATGAAGACATCTGCTGAAAAGCAGAACTGTTCATGGTGTTTCAGTGATCATTTGTGTTCTAGGAGATGCTGAGTAATCAATATGTGCTACTGCCATAAGCCTGAGACTGTAAATGTACCACCAGTTGTAACGTTACCGCATTCACAATGGGAGCTTGTGCAGTTTGCAACACCAGTGCTAGAAGGTTGGCTCTGCTTTAGTCCCTGCTTAATAGACTATCAGCACCATGCTCTGCCTAGAGTTGTATCCAGACCCATGCTCTTGTAGATACCACAGTATGGTGGTATCACACTGAGAAAACTGCAGCACGGTTTTATGTAGGTGTGGCTTTCCAGATGTCTTTTTTGAAATCAGTGACAAAATTTCTTTACTGATGAGAACTAAATGACCTTGTTATGG
>NW_010282173.1:0-562 GCF_000690775.1 Eurypyga helias
CTGATGGATCCTGCTGCTTTGTTTTCTGGGCTGTTCTTCTATTATCAGCGGGCTTCAGTGCATGGAGGCATTTCAGCTTGCCTCGGCAAACTCTCGAGGCCTTTAGGAAAGTTAAATAGTTAAGTAGAAACTTGTTTCGCAAGGGGGATGGTCTGCGTTGAACACGTGCTTGATGAAAATTAACATGGAATTACAGCATGATAATCTTGTATTCGTAGTAAGTCTGCTGATTTGTTTTAAACTTTTGCCAAAATAACGTGTAAAATTAGCATTTATGCAATCTTTTTGAATTAATTCTTGCTTAGCCGGCAAAGAAGCAAAGCAGCTTTGCTACAGATACCAGGCATGTAATACATTTCTTTCTTCATGATTTCAAATAATGTGAAAATGGGGCAATAGAAGTCCAGTTTCCACTTATTCAGAGTTCCATGATTGTTTCTTCATTTAATATATATAATTTTTTTTTGTTATCCCTGCACTTTACATTTAAAATTAAAAAACACTCTGCTTTTCCATTTGGAAAGATGGCTTTCATGTCAGGAAGCTGGTCTCTCCTTCATTT
>NW_010282174.1:0-564 GCF_000690775.1 Eurypyga helias
CAGGGGGACGATCCCTGCCCTGTAATTCCCGTTGACAACACATGGCAGCTGCTGGGTCAGGGGGGTTTCCTGGCTATCGATGTGTCCCAGCACACGTTTCCCTGCGTCCTCTCCCAGCAAAGACTCTCCAAAGCCACCCTGGGAGACACCTCCATCCCCATGGCTGAGGGCAGGGACCACAATCATCCTGGAGAGTGGCTGGGAGCCAGAATCCTGGCATGGAAGAAACCCAGCGTCACATACCCACAGCTGGCTCCGGAGACACATCCGTTCCCTCTGGGACCGACTCCGAAGGAGTGCACAGCTCCTCTCCTTTTTCGATCCAAGATAAGATTCCAGGCTTGGACAGGGCACAGTCTGGAGCAAACAGACATCAGAACCAAGATGCGGCAGCACCTTTGCCGGCGCACACACGGAGTCGGTCCCAGCCCAGGAAAACGTCATCACCAACCCCGGCAGCACCAGTGCCGGCACACAGGGAGATACGGACACAGACTGCAGGGAATCTGAAAACACCCTCTGGCATGCCCAACGACAGACCCCCTGGCCACAACTGCAGGAAAA
>NW_010282175.1:0-563 GCF_000690775.1 Eurypyga helias
AGGCTGCAAAGCCTCCTCCAGTATGTAACTGTGGTCATTCAAAACTGATGTGGGATTTGCCAGACACAGCATCCCCTAGGATACTCTAAGTGTACAGGTATCTGGTTACGGGAGAAAAAGCAGACACACACACACTCAGGGACGTATCAGCTCCCACACCTAGCCCTGTGGAGTTCATTTCTGTCTTAGTAGTAGAGCCAACTCCCTCCTGAGGTCCCTTCCATGATGCTTCAGTCAGCTCTGACCAGCCCTTCCAGCCCTACTCACTTGCCATCATCATCTCCCAGACCAAGTTCAAAGATGCGTTGCGCTCCAAGCTCCTCCAGCCTCTTGTCCACGTACTTCCCCATGGCATTGAAGTGCTCGTAGGTCTTGTTCCCAAGCCCAAAGACCTGGAAGGGAACACTGATGAGTGTGGGGAAGCATGGGCTGCATTCTCCCACTAGTTGGCATCCTCTGGCCAGTACCACCCAGCAAAGGATATTGAAGACAGACAGCAAGACCTCTCCCACCTCCCATCAGCTATTTGTGGATGTTGAGTAAGAATCTACCACTGGAGAGCA
>NW_010282176.1:0-563 GCF_000690775.1 Eurypyga helias
ACCATCCTGTGATTCTATGAACTTATCTTTGAAATACATCTGTCTGAGTGGAACAGCACATTTCAATCAGTGTTAAGTGGAAGAAGTGACTTGCCTGAAAAAAATTAAAGGCAGGTTGTGTTGTACCCCATACGACAGCGGATCTTGTTGCCTCCTCGGTGTTGAGCAGCTTGCAGTTTAAATACACGTTACAACAGCCGTGGAGGACAGAGTCTTCAGCAACAAAATCCTTTCCGTCAGGCACCATCAACAGCACATGCAGCAACAGCACATCCTCTTCAGATGCAGTTACTTGTGTCATCAGATTACGGGCTGCAGAGGTTGGTACAGTCTGAGGCGGCAGCACGACTACACTGGCTGCTCCTGTCTTCGGTGAGTCCTCGTAGTCGTTAAGTTTCAACAAGCGAGAGCTCTCTGCATTTACGCTCGTCCTGTTGGGCTCCTGGAGTTCCAGCCGGGGACTTCTGACGGCATGAGCTGGGACTCGCTGCGCGTCCACAGCTGACCTGGCAGCGGTGCGGGTGAAGTCTTTGTTGTCGGCCGCGAGCTCTAAGGACACCTGC
>NW_010282177.1:0-555 GCF_000690775.1 Eurypyga helias
ATTCACTTCACTTATACTGAAAACAAGGTTTTCTCATTCCAGTGAATGTTATTCTCTGTCTTGACAGCAGAGTTTTCTACAAACTAGAATAGCTACAGTTCAGGCTTGCTCCTAAGCATTCTTTCTGTGTGTCACCCATCTATTACACTATAGTTCTACTGTGGATTGGAAATATGCAATTCGCTTGTTTATGTTTTTTATTTTAAATTAATCTACCCTCCACCACCACACTCGAACACAAATGAGAACAGTGCTGCCAGAGAAGACATCACAACTATGACTGCATGATTAATTTTTAAACTGTAACAACTGAGAATATGAAGAAAATCAAAACAGTTTAAATGAAGTGCCTTAAATAAGCATTCAATTTAGAAGATGACAGAAAGAAGTGTATCCAGACTCTCAAAACTAGCACTGGGAAAATTCTAATGAAAGGGACTTGAGAAACCCATTTATAGAATAAATAAAAGTAATTCTGAAATCCTTTAAATAGCTAACAGATAAAGTTGGGGTGTCATGAAATTAGGTCATAATGACACTAATTAAAAAAAAAAA
>NW_010282178.1:0-561 GCF_000690775.1 Eurypyga helias
AACAGCATATGGATGAGTTAAGTGATGCCGCGTTCGTGACAGGACAAGAGGAAGGGCGTTACAAAAGCTCGCCTTGAAAGCAGTTAAACGGCTCCTGTCCTACACAGGCTGATGGCTCAAAAAGGCTGCCCCACAGCACTTCTCTGTGCTCTCCCTTGTCCTGTCTGGAGTTAAGTGTGAGCTCTTAAGAGTGTCTCCCGGGCCCTCGCGATGCTGTACAATCCCACAGAGTACTCACTGGCGTTGCTGAGCATGTTGCCCCAGCCAGAGATCAGGCATGTGGTGCCCGTGGCCACACAGCTGGTCGGCAGAGGAACTGTTTGCACCGCTCGGTTGAGCTGGGCTGGTTGGGCCAGCTTGATGAGCATAATGTCATTGTCCAGCGTTGCGGAGCTGTAGCCAGAGTGACGGATGACTTTAGCTGAATTGATCAACTGCTCTGTCGATTCCGTGAGTGCCAGGTTATGTTTGCCGAGCTGCACTTGGATGCGACTGCAAAAGAGAAGGGATGGCATGCACTTAACTGCTACCGATAGGCTGTGAGGGACCTCCCTGTCACTG
>NW_010282179.1:0-560 GCF_000690775.1 Eurypyga helias
CCCCTAAAAAGCCCTCACACAAGCTGGATACACTGCTACATTTCAGGGTTTACCAAAAAAAAGAAGCTCAACGATAAACTGTGATGTAGTTTTTAGCAGAGAGCTACGCAGTTCAAGTGAATGCTGCAAACCGGAAAATTATGAAAATTAAGTTCTCTGGAACTTAGAGTAATTTAACATGCTGCCACAGAATACTACGTTATCAAAAAGGTAAACAGTGTGTTAGTGCTTCCAAGTTTAAAGGTGTTTCCCAAAATTTTTCAAAAGCTATTAAGAAAAGAAATTTAGACCATTCTAAAGGACAAACAGGAAACTTGAAGAACTTCATAAGTACAGGTGTTCAAGGCAGGTAAAGTGCGTTAGTAAGAAAAAGCTAAACTTACCATCGAAGCTCACACTTTGTTCATTTGCATTCTTCACAGAAGTTCATGAAAAGGTCATTTTTTGTCAAGTCTACCGATTTTATCCAGTGTCACGAGTCCTGTCTAAAGAAAAACAGCATGCGAGAAAGACCTTACAAATGAACTTAATCTTACATTACTTTCTTTCATCTTGCAAAA
>NW_010282180.1:0-560 GCF_000690775.1 Eurypyga helias
TCAGCTTGGCACAGCACGACACGGCACACACCCCAGCCCCGCCGGCACAGGCCACGGGGGCACCCCCAGAGCCCGTGCGGGTGAAGGAGGACAGCCTGCGCTAAACTGCAGTTCAACCTATGTGATTTAAACGCCCAAATTCCCAGCGGGTGTGGTGGCAAGGCAATGGGATTTAGGCACGTAAGTCATTTAGGCACTTGGGGCAATCAAAGCCTTTGCTCCGAAATCCTTCAAACCTTTCGGAAGCATCTCCCGTCAGATCTGGATGTGCACTTCAGTTACCAGGATCACAGCATGTGTCAGGAACAGGGACCAACCCTCCGGCTGGCGTAACTCTGACCTATGCCAGCCTAAACCGAGTCAGAGCTGGGGTCTCCTGGTGGGTCAGTACAGGCTGGGATGGGGAAGGAGAGTTCAGGTCAAAGAGGATTTTGCATGAGAGAAAAATCACCGCGCTCTTGTTACGCTGTTAGGAGTAATAGTTCCTTAGGCACTTGCTTTAGGCTTTAAAACAGAGCGTATGGTCAACGAAAGCAAACAATACTATGTACATATATGTA
>NW_010282181.1:0-564 GCF_000690775.1 Eurypyga helias
ATTTTTTCACTCCAGCTGATCTTCTCATCATAATTTTGAGCTGTCATAGTCAAATGAGATCAGAATGTAAATTGTTTAAATTAGGAAAAGTTAAGATAGGTAATGCTCCTTGGTTTAAGTTTCTCAGTCAGCTTTAGCAGATTCCCAGAGGCAAGTCAAGATGAGTAAAGGAAAGCAAGAGTGAGAAATCTGGGGGGGCTGGTCTTGTTTGGCTAGAATGGCAGGCAGGAGTTCACTGTTGCTGGCTTGGTTGCTCCTCAGGTCTTACTTTTGCCTCTCTCCTTCACTTGGCTGCTGAACTGCTTAATTGAGAGAAACCGTCCATGCTTTCTCCCAGTGGGTGAAATACCTTGTTACAGTCATTACTATTTCTTGTGATGTGTTCATGAGGAAAGATGTTTGGCAACTGCAAGTGGATTGTGTCTTTCCTTCCCTTTCCTATCCAGTAACTTTTCCAGTGCTCCTTTGAGTCAAGTTCCACTCGTGTATCTTTCAGTTGATTATAACATTCCAAAAGCTCAGCTCCCTAGAGGGTAAAAGGTGCAGAGATTTTCTCCTGTCCCA
>NW_010282182.1:0-565 GCF_000690775.1 Eurypyga helias
GGGAGGACACCCCCCCACTGCAGGGCAGCCCCTGGGATGCTGCGACAACTGCAGCAACCCCCGGGAGAAATGCATCTTGTGGATGCAGCAGAGCTGCCCTTGCCCCCCTCGTCCTGCCGCGCTGCCCACCTCTGCCCGCTCCTCCTCTTCGCCGCTCCTGCGCCTGCCTTGGAAATGGCAAAGCAAGCACTTTGCTAAACGGATTAGCGCTTCCTTGGCAGCCTCTCGGGCTGCTTCCCTCGGCCCCCGCACCGCCTTCTCCCTGCAAACCCCATCCCTAAGCCAAATATTCAGGGCAAGACCGTCGCTGCAGTATGGCTGGCCCAGGCAGGGCCCCAAAACAAGCCTTTGCGCCACGCCGCAGCACCATCACCCCAAAACCCTGGCTGTCGCCCTGAGGGTCCTTCCCACCTCCTGGGATTTTGTGTTTGGAGACGCCCAGAGAAAACTGGGGAATCCATCAGCCGCTGGCTTGGATGGTGCAGACCCTGCCCTGGGATCTGCACTGATCCCTGAGCCCCCACCGAACGGTGCTGGCCCCCTCCTCTCCGCACCCCTCCGCAGG
>NW_010282183.1:0-565 GCF_000690775.1 Eurypyga helias
GGCCCGGCCGCCCTCGGGGGGGGTGTTTTGCTTCACCCCCGTTCACTTTTCCGACGCCTTTTCTCCCGCAGTACGTGCTGAAGCCCACCTTCACCGCGCAGCAGATCGCCAACCTGGACAAGCAGGCCAAGCTCTCGCGCGCCTACGACGGCACCACGTACCTGCCCGGCATCGTGGGCCTCAACAACATCAAAGCCAACGACTACGCCAACGCCGTCCTCCAGGTATCCCGCCCTCGCTTTGGGGGTGAAAACCCCTAAAACCCCCCACCCTGAGGCCGGCGGGGGGATGGTTTTTGTGGTTCCTTTCCTCGTAGGCTTTATCCAACGTGCCACCCTTGAGGAATTATTTCTTGGAGGAGGAGAACTACCGGAGCATCCAGCGCCCGCCCGGTGACATCATGTTCCTGCTGGTGCAGCGTTTCGGGGAGCTGATGCGGAAGCTGTGGAACCCCCGGAACTTCAAAGCGCACGTCTCGCCCCACGAGATGCTGCAGGCCGTGGTGCTCTGCAGCAAGAAGAACTTCCAGATCACTAAGCAAGGCCAGGAGGGGGGAACGGGAGGG
>NW_010282184.1:0-563 GCF_000690775.1 Eurypyga helias
AGCCATTCACAGGAATTCAGGCCTTCCTCAAGCTGAGAATCTCTGTAGAGTATGTACAGTGATCCAAGAGATCTGCGTGCAGCTGGTTATCTGCGAAACGGTTCAGCCCGATCTCTCCATGTTGCACACTGAAACACTGAGACAGCTGATCTTTCAGCTGTGCTCTGACTAACAATCCCCCCTCCTGCCCCCCTTTTTTATGTTTGGTTCCATAAACCATCAAGGTACCGTAAGGAGCAGGAGGAAGGTTGAAACTCAGAGTGGTAAATGGAATTTCAATTTGATGCAGTGTTGTTTAACGTTATGGGTTAAAGTGTTTCTCCTTGAATAGCGAGTGGAGAGAGCATCTCACATGATGGTGTCTTTCACAGGGGCATTCAAGGGAATTACATGGTTCCTGTAGTTCATCTCCTGAGGAGTCTGAAGAATTCTTTACTTCCGATTCTGATCATTTCCTTCCTCCTGCTACTCGGGGAAGTTCTGAGCTAGAGGTGAAAATAACAAAAGAGACAGGAGTAAAGTCTGTGCTGAGAACCTGGGGCATAAGTTACACAGCGTGTGGT
>NW_010282185.1:0-565 GCF_000690775.1 Eurypyga helias
GGCGGAGCGCTCCGCAACCCTGGCCCTGCCCAACCCTCGGGCCACGTGCTCAGTGCTCGGAGCCGGTGGCCCCCCGCGCCCCTCGCCAAGGGGGCAGGCTGTGGGAGGCGTTGCCGGTGCCCCTCAGGATTCTCCGGGTGTTCTCCCTTATCCCTTAGCTCAAGCCGGCTGCTCCTCACCCCTCAGCGCTGGCTCCCCCTCCGTGCCCCTCCCCCCGTGCCATGGGGCAGCTTCGGCTAGGCTGAGGGCTGCCAGCAGCATCTCTCCTGCACCTGTCTCGAGAGGGTCCCGGTGTTTCGACAGACAGGCTGTGCCCAGCATGGAATTACATAGAGCAGTGATCCAGACACTACAGGGCTGTGCAAGACCCACTGACAGTGCCCATCAATGCAGGAACAACTCCTCCTCTTAACGCTGAGGCCACGAACAGCAAAGAACGACGACTGCCCGCACCCTATCGTTCGCTACAATTGCTATGCTTAGCGTTTTGGCCCATCCGCTGTGACATCTAAAGATGTTTTACTTCGAATAATCTCTGGGAAGTTGTGCTGGATTCAGCCAGGAA
>NW_010282186.1:0-565 GCF_000690775.1 Eurypyga helias
GGAGGGATAAATCCAGGGTTGGTTTTAAGGTAGATAACTAAGTTGAAAATTTGGGGTAATTTAGAGGTGGTCTACGATCCAATTGTAGAAAATCTTTGGTGATAAAGAGGTCATAGAGGTGTTAATACAGAGGAACCACATAGGTAATTCACATGGGGCCCTCAAACAATTTTCATGGAATTTCTGAGATACCACTGAGTGGTGGTACATTATTGAGGGGAAGGCACAGACATTTTTTAAGGGACAGAAATAGTATTTTTGAAGAAAAAATTTGGGGTAACTAAGTACTATGGGAAAGCTTCGGAACTTGGATATACTGATCATTTATCAGACCTCTATTGAGCATAATTAGGATGGTGTAAACACCTTTAAAAGCACCTCCAGTACCTTAAAGAAAACATTGGCAGCATTTATGGGAGAAATCTTTAATAAAACTGAAAGAGAAAACAGGAGATTATTAGCAGTGTATACTGAATGAGCAGAGTGGGTGCTTCTCAGGCCTAACTGTGCCCTTTTTCTTTGGCAGAAGCTGGTGGAGAAGGGACCAGGGCCGCCCTGTAAGTCA
>NW_010282187.1:0-564 GCF_000690775.1 Eurypyga helias
ACAGCATCAATCCTGTTATAAGGAACTTCCACTTCCCAAACCCCAAAGCCACAGAGCAGGTACAGCTGAGAAGACACTGTATAGGCAGTTGCCAACTCATTACTTTGAAAAACCTCTCTGGGCTGCCATGCATAAGTTAGATGCTTAGTAAAACTGAGGTTAAATTGCATATCCTTACATAATAGTAAACTACTACGTGGATAGTAAAGAACAGAAATTTAAAAGCAACACATCCAAATGACAGTTTGCCAGGTATTTCCACTGTGTTTGCCTTTACAGAAGCTGAATTGCATGCAGTTGAAATCCACCATTCACATGTACACAGTTGCTGCAAATAAGTGACACTAAATATATCAGGTGGGGAGGAGAAATGAATAGTAGCCAGAAAAGCCAACACTGTTTTATTAAGATTTCCAGCTAAAAGTTTATTTATATTATGTTAGACAGCGACCAGGCTTCTGCAACTGATATTGTTGCCTGTAAATTCTCTGCTTGTACCAGTGCAGTGTGTATTATTTCAGCTGTGAAATCCACTCAACTCCAAGTATTTTCCCAGATGAAAAA
>NW_010282188.1:0-564 GCF_000690775.1 Eurypyga helias
GCAGACCCCCTCCAGAGTCAGGAATGGGGTAATGAGGGTGGAAGCCAATCTCATAACCAGAGGCCCAGAGGCATGGAAGGAGGTGATAACTCCTGCCTCCACCTCAGAGATGCCTGTGGACAGTGTGGGAGCTCAGAGGAGCAAAGCCTTGCCTGGGAAAAAAGCCACTATTAGAATGGTTGCTCAGGCAGGTTTCAGCAACCTTCATCCAAAATCAGGCCAGACATGGAGAATAGCAATGGGAGGCATCTTCGACAGGTCTAAATCCCCAAGGAACCTCAGTCCTGGCACAGCTATTGCATGCAAGGCTTCAGCAACCACCCTGGGGTGCTGGTGGAGGGCAGGGAGGTCTCCAGGCACAACAAACCCTGCTGAGGCATCCCTCAGCAGCAGAGAGACCCGAGGGCACGGTAAGGTGAGAGATGCAACCACCTTCAGCCACACCTCACCCACGCTGGGTGTCCAGGGACTTGGGCATTGAGATGTGCCAGTTTGGGTGCTGGCACTCCAAAGCCCCCTAGGCTGTGCTGAAAATGCCTTCCTGGGAGGGATGGAAAGGCAGAG
>NW_010282189.1:0-556 GCF_000690775.1 Eurypyga helias
TCCATCCCTGCACGTCCCATCCAACTCCATCTGTCCCCATCCATCGCCACCACAGCCATTCCACAGGACTGCTATCCCAAGCATGGCAGCTGCCGGTGCCCTGGCCAGCCCTTGCTCTGTGCCCAGCAACACTCCTGCTGCCACCTTCCTTGTTTTCTCTCTGTTTTGTTTTCTTTTTTGGCACCTTCCACTTTTTCTCCCTTTTCCCCTTTTCCGCCAGAAATTAATTTTGCAGCCGAGGGCTGCGAAGTGTTTACATTTTCCCCGGCAAACAGGCGACAGTAAACAATGAACGCTCGCAGATGAAATTGAATTTATAACTGCATTATGGGGCCAGATAACGCCCTAAAATAATACAACGATAAGGAAATTCGATTTGATTGCTGCCGCGAATCAGCTTGGGCCCATCTGCAGCCGGGGCCTCCCGTAATAATTTTAAATTGGGTTTGTAAACCTTATTTGTCCTTAAATATTTCTGTCATTTTTCATTGCTGGAGACAGATCCTTGGGCGCGAGGCTGCGGATTGGCCCCACCGAAGCCACGCTGGCACGCGGG
>NW_010282190.1:0-562 GCF_000690775.1 Eurypyga helias
GTGTTATTTTTGTCAATAGCAATCATGGGTAATGAGATGTATCTCTTCGTTTCATTTGAATTTTAAAAGATGTTTAAAGTTATTTTTAAAGCTTTATCACAAAAGTCTGAAACGGAAGATAAAGCAAAGTATAAGACATTATGTGAAACTCTGCTTGTGCGATAGACTAGATCAAGGGTCTGACTGTAAGTGGAAGAATGATGTCAGTGTCATGCTGGTAACTGAATTAGTAAATATAAACATGCAGGTAATCCGACTTCTTGGTGCTATTAATTATTGCAGCATTTCTTGCTGCAGTATGGGAAAAACATGTATTGCTTTCACACTCAAATTCAGTTCTGCTAGCTGATGGTTTCCCTTGCACAAAGAGAGAGATGAGGGGATATTTGTTTGCTTTTCACTGTGGATAGGTACGTACTGTAATAAGTTTCTATTGGCATATTACTGGGCTTTGTGAAAAGAGTAACAGGTTTCCCATAAATTGTCAGCTGAAAGTACTCGTTGAGCACTTTGAAGTGTGTATTTGTCAGTGTGTTAATGACGACAGATATACCATTGACAT
>NW_010282191.1:0-565 GCF_000690775.1 Eurypyga helias
TCCGTGTCCTTCTGCTGTTGGGGGCGATAGAAGTTAACCGGTAATATCTTGTCACACATCAAATCCTTAAGCCCTTGGAGATAGTAATGCCTGAGCCCTTCTCTGTAGCAACAACCCTGCAAGTATTTGGGGTGGGGGAACAAATTTCTCCGTAACTCCCAGGATTGAGGAAGAAAAGATCTATCATCGCCTGCAGACCATTCCAGCTTTTCCAAACCTGTCTGTCTGTAAGCAGAGTGCCAGTCTAATGTTCTGTGTCAACAGAACAGCACCTTACAGCTCTCTGTAATCCCATTTCCTCCAAGTCCTGAAGACAAAATTTCAGTCTTTACTGTTCTTGCATTTTGTCTGGTATTTTTCTTAACAACTGAAATAATTCTCTTCTGGTTTTGCCAGGATAAAAAGTTATGACTGAGAAGTCACATGATTATATCCACACAAGACAAGACACTGAAAATAAATATCCCACGATACGTATTTTCCCAATGAACGTGTATCAAAGTGTGTTCTCTGTTTTGCAGGACAGCGCTAAACAGTTCAATACATTAGAATCATAGAATCATAG
>NW_010282192.1:0-563 GCF_000690775.1 Eurypyga helias
GGTTACGCGAGAGAAGGTCGTTTGCGCACCCACCGAGGGGCAGGGGAGGCGGTGGCAGGAGGGGGAGCCCCCCCAGCATCCTGCCCTGGCTCCTCCCAGGCCCCCGCAGGAGCCCCAGCCCCGGCAGCACCAGCCCTGCCCTACAAGCCCGGAGGCGGGTGGAACCAGGCTGCAGGCTCAGGGGAGGGGACACCCTGCCCGGTGTCTCCCCGGGGAGCACCAGCCCCGTGTCCGGGTGACACCCGCCGGGGTGAGCCGACCCCAGGGCACTGCCGGGCCGAGGGGGGGGGCTGCTGCCCCGGGGCGTGGGACACGCCGGGGGTGCCACGGAGGGACATCTCAGGATCCTACGGGATGTACTGTGGGATGTTCAGGGGAGGAACTAGGGAGGGATTTAAGTGATCTGGGGAGGAGCAAGTGAGGGAAAGTGAGAGAGAACAGGATAAAGAGGATTGGTCATGTGTAAACAGTTTGCTGATCAGTACCCTCCTCTGACATGCCCCGCACCTGGTCAGCACAGCCGGTCCTGTGCTTGCTGAATTCCTTTCTGACCTTTTCCTAGG
>NW_010282193.1:0-565 GCF_000690775.1 Eurypyga helias
ACTGTGACTGAAAAGGGGAAATACAAAGCAAACCTCTCAAAATCTTGCTTCCAAAATGAACCAATACATAAAACTTCCTTTCTGACCTTCCTTTAACCAAAACTAAGAAAGCACCTCATTAATAAGAAAGTTGAAGCAAGTCAGAATATGTTTTCCAAGAGATGAACAGAAGGTTTAGGAGGCTGGACAACAGCATGTTTGGGCAGTCGAAGGAAGATTCCAGTGATGTTAACAATAACAGTACACAGTTTATTTTCTTTCAGAGTAGAATATTTTCTCATTACTCTGCTGAAATGTGAATCTGGAGTCATCTACATTCGGAGCAGCAAATATTAAGATTGAGATCTGTAAATAACATTTTTCAGCAACTACCATTATGAGTCAATTCTGAAAGTCTACAATTCAGGTATGTGAAAAACTGAAATTTTCCAAAAGCTGATGAGGCAACTATATTGCCCAAACACGCATGCATCATCCTGTCAGCACTACAGCATACAATGGCAACTTAAATTAGCGTTTCTTTTTTAATTTTTTAAGTTAACATTTCTTTCCTTTTTTTTTTTTT
>NW_010282194.1:0-566 GCF_000690775.1 Eurypyga helias
AGTCCTTCTCCTCGGAGCTGCTAGGATAATTGCATAAAGAAAGTGAGAGTGAGCGATTGGTAACCTTTCAGTGCGACTGACCTCTGAGAGGGTCGATTTGCCTCGTCGTGCGAGGAGCATCTCCGCTGCATCCCAAACCTCTCCAGGATCCCTCTTCGCCCTGGGGTTCCCGGTTTGTGTTCTCGGAAGCCACCGGCTGGTGCTCAGCTCCTCGCTCGGCTGGTTTTGGCGCCTGGCGGGACGAGAGCTTTCTGCGTGGGGTGGAAGTGATCCGTCGGCCCCACGTGCTGCTTTCCTCCCGACTCGTTGCTCTCGGGTGTTCGGAATCGAGACTGAAGGGAGCTCGCTGCACGGCCGGCCGCTGGGCCACTGGTCACACAGAACCGTTACGCGGCCGCTCAGCACTGATTTCCCTGAGCTCCCGCAGCCTCTTCCTTTGAGAAATCCCATCTTCCACTGCTTTTTATATGCGTTCCTCCAAAAAATTACTGCCCTGGCTTGCTGCTTTGCTCGCTTTGCCCTTTTCTTATAGCTTCTTGCTCGTTGCTGTCGTGGTTTAACTCTGG
>NW_010282195.1:0-566 GCF_000690775.1 Eurypyga helias
CCTTGTTGAACTCCATGAGGTTGCCTCTGCATGCTTCCTACTTCCTCACCACTACTTCCAGCAGCATTTTAATGTATGGAAGCAGATTAGAGATCAGGATTATTGCAACAGGGTGTCTCTGCCTATTTTGACACTTGTCGGGGTGGTCCCAGGGGTCTGGATTTGATGTGGTGGCAGCACTTGGAGACCAGCATCTGCCTTCAGGCAGCCTCTGCAGAGGGTCTTGTCTGGTTTGACTGCAGGTGTGAGGCAAGCATTGCGAAGCTGTCGGGAGACATTAGCGTTATCAGGCATGAAGCCCAGAAGACTGATAAAAAGATTTATGGCCTGCACTCTGCCCTCAAAAATTGTGTTGGTGATTTTGAGAAGAAGGTGAGTAGAGAAGCCTACAATGAAATACCTGGTGAGTTGTGACTGTGCATATATACAGCCTCTTTTCCTAATTGCTGATGAATATTAGAGACTGAGACAGTATTTATAAAATATGTTGGGGTTTTTAATAAAAAAGTTAAGTTTTCCATGATACTGTAGAATCATGGAGTCAAAGAACAGTTTGGGTTGGAAGG
>NW_010282196.1:0-565 GCF_000690775.1 Eurypyga helias
AAAAAAAAAAAAGAAGAAACCCCAAACCTCTCCAAGCTTTGACACAGTGAGCTTCCAGGCAGGGCTAGAGCTGAAAACTTATTTTCAGCTGCTCACGAATGGACCTGTGTCAGCTGTATCCTCTGTACTGCATCAGTGTCTGTCTGCTTGTTGTTTTGCTGTATATTGGGGATCCAGACCAGAAGAGCCATGGTGTCGAATCCGTGGCAACCAAACCTGAAAGTGCTGACCAGAGCCCTGCCAGTGCACAGCCAGCAGCTACAGCCCCAGGGGACCAGACGCCGAGCAGCATTCCTGGCCTCCAGCACCCAAATTCTTCATTCCAAAATGAGGTAATGATGCGTACAGGAATTGTGGGCACTTCGTAGTGGTGTGTATTAATATTAGCTGGCATTCCCTGTAGGTGTAAAGCCTGTTGCCCTTCTTGCTGTGCATGTCTGTGTCAGAGACCTGCCTTCGGAAAACACGAGGCAGCAAAATAATTCTAGATTAACCCCCTTTCTCCCTTAGCTCTCCAGTGAAGAGGCATGGAGGATGGGAGTGAAGGGGATTATGGTCTGGTTGA
>NW_010282197.1:0-565 GCF_000690775.1 Eurypyga helias
GTTTACCCCAACATCACTGGATCACACTCAGTACCACAAAGACTACACAAGATTACAGCTGCTCCTTTCAGCGTGTGCCAGCCCCGAGTGAAAGATTAGTAGATTTACAAAGTCTACTACTCAGACTGATGTTATAGTTACATCAGTGCTGTTAAACAGCTTTGAAATGGGTTTGACTCTGGAGTTACAATGGCTTAGGGTTTTACCAGCCAAAGCCGGGCTGAGCCATGCTCTTGGGGCTGCCTGTCAGGGTCAGTCTGGCAGTCATCAGAGGTTCTTGGTCTCTGAAAACAATCGCATCACAAAGCAAATTGTCAGTTTTTCAAAGAGAAGGAGAAGTAAATTTGTACATACCTTGACTTCTGAGACAGCCGTCAAAGAAATGGTCATTGCCCTCTGCAGGGTCAAAACGGCAGTTTAAAGAAGGTGGTGGTCTGCTTTCCTGGAGTTACTGGATATACATCAACGGCTTCAGACATGACTACATACACGAACTTCACAGTTCTGAGCCGTGGTAATTGTTGTGTTTCCAGCTCCAGGCAAATATAAGGTAGTTTGTCTTTGG
>NW_010282198.1:0-560 GCF_000690775.1 Eurypyga helias
GGACACGTGATTATGCAAAGATGGTTTGTTTCTGTCATTTCTGTTATTTACCTCTGAGGTTTGACACACTTGCTGGTGTGCAGAAAACGAACCTGTGTAGTTTGATTTTAAGTTTGTTGATGTCTCTCTACTGTCTGCATGGCCTCTTATCCCTGATGCCTGTATAAGCTGCAGCTCTGGTGATACAAGAAGTTCTTTTATACTAAGAGTTTCAGGATTACCATTGTCATCAACTAGTTGCCACTCTGTCACATCTTTTGCACTTAAATGAACCGAAGTAGAATTTCTATTTTTTTCCAAGTGACTTAAATTCTGCCTGCCAGCAGTTCTTCTACACAGATTTTCCACAGCCTTACTGTTGTCAGCTATGTCATTCTCTGACTTCAAAAGTCAAACTGGTGCTTCCCTATCTGCGTTTCTCCCTTCCACGTTGCACGTGCTGCTAGCCTACATTCACGAAAAATATGCAACATTCATTAGTCTTCTAAAAAAATTAGAAATTATTGATTTTTTGCCTTTTAAAAGCAATTAATAAAAGTACCTAGAGAAATATTTCTAGA
>NW_010282199.1:0-564 GCF_000690775.1 Eurypyga helias
CCTTCCAACCTCAACCATTCCATGAAAACAGGGGTGCAAAAGCACACTAACTTCTCCTCTGTTTCAACCCTCAACTCTTCCACCACCCCTGTCCACTTTAGCAGGGGTGGGCAATGACCCCATATACATGGGATCCCACATGGCCAGAGCAGCTCCTGCCCACCTCTCCCCAGCTCCTCTCTGCAAACAGACCTGCTCCGCTCGCATTTCCAACCTCTCTAGACCTGTGGCACCACCTGGCCAAAACCCGTCCAGTCTGTTCCCCAGGCACAGCCCACTCATTGACTCAGCACTGAGAAGGTCTGTGACACACGTGTATTGCATGTCCATTGCAAAGATTTGGAGCAGTGGGCTGCTCTCGTGGGAAGAAGCCAGGAACTGCTCCAGGCCACACACAGCCTGTTCCAACCAGTTCAGCATCAGATCCCACGCAGAGCAAAGCTGAGACCACCAGCAAAGCTGCCCACACTTACGAAAAAGCATATTGAAAAGAGATCAAAACAGGGTGCAGCTGTGTGAGATCTGAGGCATGAAAGTCGGAGAAACAACCCTGCAGACACCAAG
>NW_010282200.1:0-566 GCF_000690775.1 Eurypyga helias
GAACTATGGCACCTGGCCACGTCCTGGGGCAGCTCCTGAGCCCAAAGTCCCCCTGGTCACTCCCCCCACCAGCCTGTTGGGGATGGCTCAGGGTCTTTGCTGCAAACTGGAAAAGATCAGGGGTGTCCAGTGGAGCTTTCTGATTTCCCAGCCCAGATGGACTCCATGTCCTCTTCGGAAAATGAAGGTGAGACATCTTCCTCCCTGAGGGAGCTTTGCTTAGGGGAGGTAGGGGATTGTCACGTGTCTCTGAGTGTCCTTGCTTTCCTGATCACTTGGCATTTGTAGAGTCCAATGGCTTGGAAAAAGGGGGATGGATTGCCATTGCTGGCTACATCCGCGTAAGAGAGTTCATATTCTGGGAAACAGCAAGTTCAGAAGCTGGCATCCCTTCCAAGATGAGCAGATTAACACCAGGCCAGCTGTAATTGCTGGTGCTGCTCCACCAAGCTCCTGCCACCAATGATGGGGTCCCCGGAGCTTGGCTGGGGACTTTTCAACACCT
Source organism: Eurypyga helias (assembly GCF_000690775.1). Lineage (NCBI taxonomy): Eukaryota > Metazoa > Chordata > Aves > Eurypygiformes > Eurypygidae > Eurypyga > Eurypyga helias. The sequence continues at coordinate 506 of NW_010282200.1, forward strand.
GCTAGTCCAGTGCTTACTCATTCCCATTCCTGGGCAGGGCTCTGGAGCCTCGCTGCTGCCT
>NW_010282201.1:0-566 GCF_000690775.1 Eurypyga helias
AAACCCAAACAAAACCAAAAAAACCCAAAAGCCCAAGTGAAAACCGCGGCGATCTGCATGATTGTAAAGGGTTCAAACATAGCCGAAAAGTAAGTGACCTGCCTAAGTACATCAATAGGTTAAGTGCAAATAGGATGAGAAGCGCTTCTGAAAGCTGTACATTCCCTATGTGGTCTCTGGGGTTATTTCTCAATAGCGGGATTTTTTTGTAGCCTCAGGGATTTTAGGTTTTCTGTCTGCTTTCATAACTTTTTCCCTCACAGTTTTTATACAAGGTGAGGCTTTTGTACCGTGCTTGTGTACCTGTAGGGATATTTTTAAAGAAAGTAGTTTGTAATTTGTGCTGTTTGAGTTGTATGGTTACAGCTGCTGTGGAAGGGAAATGTGTGTTGCTGTTGTTTCTGATCATCGAATAGATCATTGCTAAAGACTTCGGAATAGTCAAAGGTTGTGTGTATGTGTTTGTGGGCGCTTAAAAATCGACTTGGTTAACTAAGCTGTTGCTTCTTAAATCCTAGGGACAACTAGTTTTTTAATGTGTCTGTGTGTCGCCCCCCCCGCCCTCC
>NW_010282202.1:0-565 GCF_000690775.1 Eurypyga helias
CTCTCGATCCACTCTCCACCCAGCAGATGGGATTATTTTTTTAATGTTTGTGCTACTCTGTTTGTGGACAAGTGTTTGTCCTTGTGAGTAAATTGCTCAAAGTAAATGATGTATTACATTCAGATTTTTTTTTTTTTTACTAGTTGCAATAGATAACCTAACGAAGACGTTTTTTTAAAAAAAAGGGTAGGAATTTTAACTCTTCAGGCATGTTCTTAATTTTTTGTTTTCTTCGTTTTTCATTTAGGTGCACAGTTCAGTAGATAGTTACTGGAGTAATGTATTTTTAACAAATTAGATGAGCCAGTGTGTTTTGGATTATCTGAATCCTGTTTGAGACATATGATTTTGCTTTTACGTATCTTTGGCCACAATGAAGCAATCAGATAACACGTGGAGTAACAGACCTGTGTTGGTTAAAGAGCTATTCTCAAACTGCTTGCATTGTTATGGAATGTGAAGGGAGATTTTAGGTGTTGGATATTATCAGTTCAGATCATGACAAATCTGAGACACAACTTTTCAAACTGATATTTTCCAAGTGTTTCCCCTGTCTCCACAGTTG
>NW_010282203.1:0-567 GCF_000690775.1 Eurypyga helias
TGACAGTGGGTGCTGGCGGCACGAGGGCTGGAGCGGATCCAGACAATGCCGTCTGGCCGCTGGAACACACAACTGCCGGAATCGCTCGGCTGGAAGAGTAGCCCCCCCGCTCACATGGATCACATCGGGACAACGGAGCGGCGCAGGCGAAATAACGCCCAACACCTTTTCCTTCAGCGCCGGGACGCGGTCGAGCCACGAAGGGTCGTGGTAGATCCCGAATATCCCCCACAAGCTGCTCCATCAGGATTTCACCATCCCCTTTCTGCCGGAAGCGGTTAAAGGATAAAGCGGGCATCGAAATGGGAGGAGCTGTGGGGTTACAGCCTGCAAACTCTCTTTCTTCCTCTGGGTGTGAATAAATGAACTTGGAGCAGCAGCACAGTAATTCCTGCACCGGAAGGAGTTCCTGCTGGATCAGGTTGGGATAAGGGACTAGGGAACATGCTGCAGAGCAGTGGCACAGCTGCGCTGGGAGAGCCCCTCAGGAATGCAGTCACACCATGGCCGAGCTCCAGCCTTCAGCCTTGGATTTCCTGGATTTCCCTGGCTTCAGCCTTGGATTTC
>NW_010282204.1:0-567 GCF_000690775.1 Eurypyga helias
CCCGGGTGGGCAGAGGCGGCCCCGGCTCGTGCCCCCCCAGGCACCCCACCCGGGCAGCAGCACCGGTCTGAGCCCGCCCGCGGTCGCTGCCTGTGGGGCTGTTCGACTGGTGCCGTTCATGGATTTTACATATTTCCTTTAGTTTTCTGTCTTGTTATTTCACTGAGGGAGAAATCAGATGCTCCAGATGGTCAGGATTGCTGTCAGGATTATTCTCGCTTTTCTCCCCAATCTCCTGGTGCCTCATTAGTTCCCAATCATGTTTAAGACACAACTGTGAATGGCTGGAAAAATTCACTGGCCGCCCCCACCCCGAGCTCCGTTACAGACTTGCAGAGTCATTCACATTCATTTTCCCTTATTAAATCAACTTTTGCTGAGGAAAAAAATCACTTCTCTTGAAAAAAGATACAAATTGAGTGTCTTGGAAATTACAATCCAATGAGTCTTATTCTAACACCAGGAAAAACGGATGAAAGACCATCAGAGAGTGTTCTAAAATCCTTCAAGAAGATTTCAAGTGCCAGGACAAAGCGGTAATGCTTCCGCCAGAGCCCGTCACGCCTC
>NW_010282205.1:0-567 GCF_000690775.1 Eurypyga helias
AGCATGCTGCAAGCACAGCACGAGCCGGGATGAGGATGGGTTGAGCTGAGGGTGTGAAAGCACAAATATGGGATCAACACCACCACAGCACAGCCCTGGCTGGGGGGATGCTGGGTTTTGGGGGAAGAAACCGATTTACCTTCAATTCTCTGTTCCCACATAACACCACTGGTGGACTCCGTAGAGCGTGGCGGCTGTCGCTGTAGATCCAGATCCCCACACAGATGCTTTCTTCTCATCCACCCCCAAAACTCTCGTCCTCAGGGGAGTTTTGCCCAGGATCCTGAGTCCTGTCCTGGCAGAGCGAGGCAGAGAGGCCAAGGTAGCTCATGCTGACTGCAAGTGCTTCAAATCCCATCTGGAGTCACAATTTCCATAGCTAACCCTTGGATGGATGCAGGGCTTTCGGTCTGCTGAGGTCACCCACAAAATCCCCAGGTGCCTCAGCAGGACCAGAGCAGCCCCACGGATATGGGAGGCTGCCCAGAGGGAGGTTGTGGGCAGCATCCTCACCTGCTCTGGCTTCTCCGTCCCGCAGTGCGAACGACTGCCAAGCCAAGATCCCCA
>NW_010282206.1:0-567 GCF_000690775.1 Eurypyga helias
CCAGGTGCAGGAGCTTGCACTTGGCAAGATTCGATGGTCATGTTCTATGGCAAATGCTGGGAATTTAGTAGGCCCGTTTTTCTTTGGTTTTTTCACGCCACCAGCACACAACTGCATCTCCTCCCCCCCATGGCAAAGACCGCACCTGGGGAGGCAGCCAGCTCCACCTTCCCCAGGTTTGGAAACGAGCCTCATCTACAGGCAGCCGCCTCAGCAAACAGGGCATCTCTCCCTGTCGCTTTGTCACCACCAAAGCAACAGTCAGAATGAAACTGGAAACACGGCGTGTAAGAGAGGAGACTTTTAAGCTCCAGAATTATATTTTTTAGGCCTTATTTTTCCGTTTTTCCGTACTGCTCTCACTCACACAAGAAGAATCTCCAGTTGCAGGAAGGTATCCCGGCATTTTTGCCAGTGCCAGCTGCGGAGCCTGCTTTCGGGTGCCGGCTCCTTCCAACTCCTCCCGCGCTGCTGCCGACGCACCGGCTGCGCCCGGGGCTGGGGAGCGCGTCCTCCCGTTTCCCGGCAGGAGATGACGCGGAGGCGGAGGGCAGCCCGGGCCAATCC
>NW_010282207.1:0-566 GCF_000690775.1 Eurypyga helias
GGGGTTTGGGGACTGCAGTCAAGATTACAGAGGGGCAGAAGAGAATATGCAAGTTTCCAGCAACCTCCATCAACGCTTTTGGGGACTTCAAAGAAGGAACCCAGGGCAGAACACCATGCTCCTCCTTGCCTCCGGTGGCTTAAGGCAAGATCTGGATAGTCCCTGAGAACCAGGAGAGAAAAGGACTCAGAATTGCCCATAACCCAGAGAAAAACTGTGTCCATGGATAATGAAAAAGCATTTGTCCTTTCCACAAACTCGCACAAGACTTTTTTCTGGAATTTGTTAGCTCCAAAAGAGAATATTACAGTTACCAAGAGGGAAACAATTGCCCAGTGGAAAGAAATGAGGTGGCAGCCACGAGTGTCAGAGATGTAAGCAAATCTCTCACAGGCCGAAGCAAGACAAAGGCAAGCAATTTTGAGCTGAATCCTGGAGCAAAGGCAAGGGGCCGGCATCTTTCATCACTTTCAACTCTATAAACAACTTCTCGAAGGAAGCCTATTTCTCTTTTCTAGGGCCTAATCTTGGTTCTCTACATTACTGTTTGTGCCTGCAAGAGTAAG
>NW_010282208.1:0-559 GCF_000690775.1 Eurypyga helias
TTTTTTTTTTTTTTTTGGTAATGATATGTAAACTTCAGTCTGCAAAGTCATAGTGTGTCTTCTTGCTTCTTTTAATGCTTCTGTAGGTTCAGAGCCGCCGGGGGGTTTGGAAGAAAGCTGTAGGGTGATTTTGTGTGTGTGTGATCTTATCCCCCAAAGTTGTAACCTCGTCACTTCCGGAGTGTTCCTTCCTTCCACCACCTTCAACTGCTGATCTTGGTTACATCTCTCCAGGTGTTTCACACACCGCATTAACCTTAACGGTAGATCTGGGATGGGGAGAGGAGAGCTTAGGCCTGTTTCCCTTTCAGTTACTGCTTTCTAGTGCAGGGTTGTCTTCCCAGTCACGTTAGCTTTTTCTTTTGCCCCTGTTGCTTTCACAGACGCAAAAGCAGAATGAGCTGGCTGTGACATCAAAGGACTTGCACAGCATGTGGGAAGAGCAATTGAAGTCAAGAATCCACCTCGAGGAGCGTATTGCTCAGCTTCACAGGGAAAAGGCTGATCTCCTGGAACAGGTGAGCCCAGAAAATTCTCCAGACACCTAGCCAATACCCAG
>NW_010282209.1:0-566 GCF_000690775.1 Eurypyga helias
GGCATTTCCAGCCCAGGTGACCTGCCAGGCCGGCACTACATATCCATGTGTTATCAAGAGGAATCTCCCTCAACACTTCCGAAGTCTATACAGTGCTGGCTATTATACACAGAACAGAAGGGGTCCTCAAAAGGCTATAAAGAACAGCTGACACTGCAAATAAGAAAGCAAGCATTCATAAGATACAATTTTTCATGAACACATTTCATTTTTTGACTGTCTACACCTACCTGGTGTGCACATATAGACACATTATCTGCAATGCCAGAATACAGAGTTTCCATATTGCTGAGATTTACCTAAATTCATCTCATTGACGGAGAACCAAGATCTGCCTGTCACTGATGTGCAAAGCGCGTTGTCTTCCAGGAGGTTCAGCATGAAGGAGTTCTGTTCCTGCTCCTGGCTGTCAATCTGTCAACAAAACCAGATCTGTCACAAGAGGTAAAGTAATTTTGGTTGAGAAACATGTCAGATTCATCAAGGCTTCCTCCCCAGTAATGCTCTATTAAGTACTTACTAAAGATTGGAGCACCTCACCGATGAAGAAAGGCTGAGAGAGTTGG
>NW_010282210.1:0-567 GCF_000690775.1 Eurypyga helias
GGAGATAACACAGATTAAAAACAGTCGTCTGAATGTGCTGAATGTTTTGTGAAATAGTCAGGAAACATGAAACTATGAAAGGACTTTTGTAAAAGAGTAGTTGACTCCAAAATATTAATTATGACAGCAGGATAAGACATACTTACAAAACGGAATGGACCATTTAATTCCAAACAACTCTGAATGTCCTGATAAAGACATTGACATCTGTTATTTAGCTACCTATATCCCGAACACAAATGCTAATCATGAATGGTTCAATGATGCAGAGTAACAGATGTTAAGAAACCTATTGTGTCTGCTAAATGCTGATTCATCACGTATGCAAGTAACTATTAAGTCAGTACATTACACATTTGAAATGTCAGTGAAAGTTCAAGCAACGTAACATGATCACCTTCATAGACCAGACCCATGCATTGATTCAAGGTGTAGGAAATGACTCTGACTACTTTTGATCATTTACTGTAACCTAATGCTGGTTTAGGGTCAGTTGAAAAGCTGGGAAAATAAAAGTAAAGAGAAACTTTCCAAGTCAAAATATAGTCATGTGAGAATTATATATAT
>NW_010282211.1:0-567 GCF_000690775.1 Eurypyga helias
AAAAAAAAATCCACTGAAAATAACATCCTTGTTATACAAAGGGCAAAGTAAATGAATTATTACCTTGGCAGGTCCGTTCGTCTGTGAGCAGTTTATATCCTTTCTGGCAGCTGCACTCAAAGCTGCCCACCGTGTTTCGGCAGAAATGGTCACAGCCACCATTGTTTACCAAGCACTCATCAATGTCTGCAAAGATTAAAAAAATAATTAGTTCATGACAGGAATTCAGCAGCTGGGGAGTATAGGAGTTTACTCAGATGGCCAAGGAGGCTGCTGGTCCTGTTAGGAATCAGGTGGGCCAGACGTATCCCTTCCCAAACCCCCCTGGCAAGGCTTACAAAAGACCTATGGGCTGAGTTGCTCTGGAGGCAGAAGTATTTCTCTTGCAGCCGTAACTGCCCGATGACCCAAGCTGAGGCACTGTGATGTTAAAGAGTATTCAGGGATGCTTCATCGTAGATGTAGCGATCTGCCTGACAGAACACTTCAGCCTGGGCGAGATGTGAATCCCTTACCCTACGTAGGAACTATCAACACCTGAGAACACATGAAAAATTGAAATAACAA
>NW_010282212.1:0-567 GCF_000690775.1 Eurypyga helias
CTCATAAAGAATCCTGTGGAAAGGGTGCTGTGACAGCTGTTGCAGCCCAGGGTAGAAAGGAGGTTGCAGCATTAGAAGTGGCCCTGCTTGTGGCAGTGCATCCAGTCTCTTAATCTTTGCCAGGCGGCAGCTACGTGCTTCTGTGAAGACAGAGGCACAAGCAACTGTGTTCGTCTGAGGCAGCGTTTCTGGAGGAACGAACCCTGAGGGGGGACGTAGCTTTTATACACTAAGGATGCTGGAGTGCGACATGCTTGGGAAGTAAGGAGAAAGACCGAGGAGTCAGGTAACACAAACAGGTGTAGCGTTGGGGTTGGGTGTTGCGAAAACTAATGGGGTAGCTTGGAGATGTGGAGGACAGGTTTTAAGGCCTTTTGAAGATTTTTGTGGTGTGTTTCATTAACGCTATTGAAGCATTTAGCCCATTTCATTTTGAAGGGACAGTTCTAGTCTAAGCTGATTAATCCCTGGAGTTTTAAAACCACAACAAAGGTGGTGTGTGGTACTACTGAGTCATTGGTCGTGGATCACACGTACTTCAGTACAAATAAATGAACCCCTTTGTTT
>NW_010282213.1:0-563 GCF_000690775.1 Eurypyga helias
CCCAACAGATTGAGGAACTCAAGAGACACCTAGAGGAAGAAACAAAGGTGAGAATGTTTTACATAAAATGATTTGTGGGGATAAAATCATACTTTCAGCAAGACATAACACCCTTAAATGAATTTCCATGAAGTATTTACAATCTTCTATATTTAAAACTAAAAGTGTTTCAACATTCTTTATCCAAACACATGCAGCACTGGGGGCAACACCAGTAGTGCACATACCCCAACTCATAAGTGAGAAAGGGAAGGAAGCGTAACGATTTTGTGGCTGGAGGAAGTCATCCTGAAGGGTTTCATGAGACTCTGACGATAGTCTCTAAGACAGGATTAGACACGTGTCAAAACAGTTACAGAAAGAGCAGTTACTGTCCTCAGAGCACCTGTCCCTAGCACCTCCTGACCCTCCAGGACACATTGATAAAGACATCATCAGCTCCTGTCTTTGCATTTGCCTAATTAGAGTTTAATTCTGATTTCACTGTCAAGAAGCATCTCAAGACAAGTATTTAGGTGACCAATTCCAATGTCTCCACAGGCCAAGAACGCCCTGGCCCACGC
>NW_010282214.1:0-566 GCF_000690775.1 Eurypyga helias
CTTCCTAGGGAGAGGAGTCCTCTGGCATTCACAAGCTTGAAGACACATATTCTCTATCCCACAAGGCTGTTAGAACCATTTTTGCATTTTTAAAACATTTTGCAATGTGCAAAACTATCCCCTATAAAGTAAATAGAGATGCCTGAGTAAATCTGACCTCTTTCTTCAGCCACAACTTCTCCACCATGCCCCTCAAAATGAACTTCGGAGACTTCTAAGCATTTCTTCTTCTTCAGTCCCTAGCCTGCACTGGCAATACAATGGTGAGAGGGTACTGTCCTAAAATAGACTCCTAAGTAGCAGAGAAAGAAATGGGTTTCAGCTGACAACGAGGAAAGCTGCACAGCTCCCCCTTGTTTGTCATTTCTACTGTCAGATCCTTGAGGTTTTTCCCTCACAGTTTGATTTATTCATTCTATTTCTTTGTGTCGTATTTCTACAAGCCTCATTACATGTCCACGGAAAAAATACTGCAGATGAATTTCTGTTACCTGAAAAATGAGAACGTTTCCCATTCTAAATGGTTCAAGGTTTGTTAGGGAGTTGTTGCAGTTTAACCCCCACCA
>NW_010282215.1:0-567 GCF_000690775.1 Eurypyga helias
TCATAGGAGCCATCCCACCACATGTGGATGACCTAGAGAAGGGAGGTGCAATATTTATATATAGCATGGCATAATGGTAAATATCTTTCAATAAAATCTGAACATGGAACATGAGGTTTTTAGTAAAGGACATTCCCCACTATGAAATATAAACAAACACATAAACGTTTTATGATAGAACAACTTCTTTTGCTCCTCTATTTTACAGGACTGTAAGAAGGAGTTCAAATCCCAATCTTCTACTTAGAGTCAGGATCAACTCTATTCATAATTTTTTTTAGCCTGTTACACTATGTATTTATGTCTTAGAACAGAGCTTCTTCTGATATTATTGTATTGAAGTCTTTTTTTGGTCCAAGCAAGTATGATCATGGTGGTATCAGTATTGATTTTGTACAAACAGCTCCAATATCAAGAACTATTGCAGCAAGCCCTACTTACCTGAATACTTTTCTGAAATTCGCCATGCTGTACACGAGATTAGCCAGCGTCTTTTGTAGTATGTTGGTAGCAACAAAATACCTCACCTTAAATATCAGAGCAAGATGATTGGAGTGTTTCTCTGCA
>NW_010282216.1:0-568 GCF_000690775.1 Eurypyga helias
GCCGCGGAGCACCGTGGGAAGGGGAGTCCCGCGGGGGCGGCCGTCGGCGTGCCGTGGGGCCGTGTCCCGGCCGGAGCCGGCGTGAGCAGCTGAAAAGGCCGTGAGGGAAAGGGGGTGATGCAGCGGAGGGGTGATGTGGGAAGGGCTTGCTAGCAGGGGGAGCATGGTTTGCTGTGTGTCTGGGGCTTCGAGGAGCAGCACGGGAGGGGGCGAAGGACCTCTTGTATCTGTGTGTCACTGAGGTAAGGGGAACTCTGAGCCTTTCCTTTTGGCCTATGCTGCCCCTTTCTGTTAACAAACGACGCTTGTTTCCATGGTCGCAGAAGGGCTGCTGCACCTAAAGACCCACCTGCAGGCTTGCCTGTAAGAAAGGTTAGTGTGGAGTAATGCTTCCTCTGCAAGACCCAGGTCAAGCTTACCTGTGGTCTGACTGCTTCCCCTAAAGGTGGTGTCTGCCACTTGGCATTCACACAGTTAACAGCTGTGGTACTTTCTGATCCGCTTACCTCAGGAGTATAACTTATGTTGTTGTTTACATCACAGTTTTACAATCTCTTATACTGTTTTC
>NW_010282217.1:0-568 GCF_000690775.1 Eurypyga helias
AACCCAAACCATTCTATGATCCTGTAATTATGACCCAAACCATTCTCGTTATTCTGTAGCAAGACTCTTGCCAACACGATAGGAATAGCCAAGGTTCTCCGGTTCCCTAACAATCCCATAGTACACCCACCTCTTCCTTTAGTATGCCAATAAAGTCTTTTCAGCAGCTCAATTTGCAACAGAAACTGCTCCTTCACACTCACACTATCAGCAGGTGACTTCTAGACTACCTTTCCTGGGAGCTAGCCCAGTCAACCTCTGTGACTCAGAGTCTGCTTACAGACTTCATCCCGCCCCATGGTTTTTTTTCATACCAAGAGACTGTCTCAAATTAAAGCTCAAACTTCTGCAAGCCCATGATTGAGCCCACTCCTTTTCTGACTGTTATTTCCCCATACAACTATTCCAGCACATCCAGGCCATGCACTTCAGTTTCCAACAGGCACAAACGCTTCCACTCTCCAACTCAGCTACCTGCTGTAGGCTTCTCTCCTCCCAGCCCATAATTCTGCCAATTCCCATATGGATATACCAACACTCCACTTCTCCAGGCAGGCTCCAGACACGT
>NW_010282218.1:0-564 GCF_000690775.1 Eurypyga helias
TGTTATACAGATGCAAAAAGTCCTTGCAGGATTTTCATCCTAAAATTCCAGTTAGCAAAAAGGCATTTGATAACAGAAACAATCTGCCTAACTGCCTTCCAGTCAGAGAAGGCAAACCCAGAATCATGGGGACGTGGTCCCATTTAGTCCAATACTGCAAAGATTCAGCCAGGAGGAGGGTGGAGAGCAGGGCCGTGTCGCTGAGCAGACATGGGAGGCAGTAGGCTGGCAGGAATTCAGGGAAAGCTGCAGCACACCAAAGCAGAGATCAAGGACTGAAGGAAAAACATCTGAGAGGTGAGAAATTTGGGCCTGATGTGAGAGGGGATAGGAAGGGACTCCCCCGTACCGCTGGCATGATCAAGAGAAGGGGGAAACGATGAATTGAACAGCACTCCCCGTTCTTAACCAGCCTTTCCCGCTGCGTTCTTGTACCTGCTTTCCTCAGAACGGCCCAGTAGCCATTGACTTCAGGTCAGTGCTACTGCAGCCCAGGGCCTGAACTGAGAACAGATGTTTTCAATCCAGAGTTTGGAGTTCTGATACGCAAAAAGAAAAAAAAAA
>NW_010282219.1:0-568 GCF_000690775.1 Eurypyga helias
CCAAACCATTCTGATTCTATGATCACGCTGCTGCACGCGATACCATCACCGACGGCTTGGTGTCACTGTTTGTGCTGTGAAGGGGCTCGTGCGGACAGCAGATAGAGTGAAATCCCGAAGGGGAGAGCCTTAGTGGTTAATGACAACCCTTTCCAGGTGGGAAGGAACAAGGGAGCCAGCTTACAAGGAGCACGGAGGTCGGCATCAGTGAAACTGGACCCAATATAGTCAGAGACACTGACAGGAGTCAGCCACAGGAGAGCCCTGAGGTAACAAGGGAAAAGCAGTTGAGAGGTTGCGATATGGGATCCATTCTCTTTCTCTATCACTGCACTCCAGCAGGGTTATTATTCATTATTTCACCTGTAGTGTGAGCAATACTCTTACTGATAACTCTAAACTCCTAAAAAGAGTCCCATTACTCTGATCCCCTTCACCAGAACTCACCTGGTTTTCTGAAATGGAGCAGAGATTGACAATGTCTCTCCTTGCTCACTCTCTTCAGCCTCAACACCACGTGAATCTTCTTTTAATCACAGAACAGTTGGAAGGCACCTTAAACACCATC
>NW_010282220.1:0-568 GCF_000690775.1 Eurypyga helias
TAATGACATTCTTTGAAGACTTCATCTGCCAGCAGAGATTGCTTACTGCTGTTTTGCACCCTAGCCACATGGTTTGCTGCATCCTTGAGTGCTGCTACAATTTTCTGGAGACGCCATGTTTATAAATGGGGTAGTTGAAATTATCCTTTGTCAAAAATTCCCTTCCAACAAGGAAAAGTGTTTGTGTGATTCTTATAACCTGGCTAGTTTAGGCAGATCAGGGTAGTGTTGACCTATGGCATGGATTTATTCCAGTAAAAAGGAAGGAGGCGAGAGGGCTTGTGATCTTTTCAAGCCAACTTTTCTGCCTAATAAAACCCCGTTGTAACTGCAGGCTTAAGGAGTGCTCAGTCTAGCTGATCACAGTTGGCTACCAGAATTCTTTATTGGTCTGCATATTTTGCTCTGTGGAGAACAAACAAAAGTGGAGGGTTTTGTTTGCTTTAAAACGAATCATGGAAACACAGAACAAAACCTAGCAGCTGGAAGGGACTCCTGAAGGAATAACTAGCTTTGGAATAGGAAAAAGCAAGTCCCTTATAGTTACAAATCTGTTACCTGAAATCTT
>NW_010282221.1:0-562 GCF_000690775.1 Eurypyga helias
GGGTCTGAATCTTGTGCTTGGCACCGACTGTCTCAGCGATGCGGTTGGTGAAGGCGACGTTCACCACGTTGAACTGGTTCCACATCTCGTTGGCCGTCACCATCAGCACATTTTCTATGTTGTCCCGCAGCTTGGCAGAGCCTGCCCGTTCTCTCTGGGAGCGGAGGATGTTGTCATCTGTGAACTTGGCCCATGATTCTGGCACCGAGATCCTGCGGGGGGGAAAGGAGAGGCCCCCGGTAAGCCCATGTTGCTGAAGCTGGATGTGGGCAGGCATGGACCCTGCCAGGGAGCAGTGTGGATTAAATGCAGAACAGATCTACACTCTTAATTTGACCACATGAAAGTGAAACATCCAGACACCGTTTGTTCAGTAACACTTATCAAATGATGACATGTTCAGGAAGAGAACTGTGACATACATGAAAGCTCAGACACAGAAAAGATTTCCCCAGAAAACAAAGAGATTTTAATCCGACCTCACACCTACGTGCTCAAGGAATTTCAGTGCCGTAATTCACAACCGCGCGACAATGTGCAGCCTGCAATCCACTCGTTTTGC
>NW_010282222.1:0-568 GCF_000690775.1 Eurypyga helias
TTTTTTTTTTTTAAGTTCATTTGATTTCACAAAAACAATATGGTGGGAGGGCTTGTCCTAAACAGTGCAGGTAACCTCCCAGTACAGCTACCGACAGGTTAGGAGAGCTTGGTGTTGCTTTGCTTTGCAAGCATCCCTCATAAACAAAGTTTTCAGAACTATTCTTCCTAGCAGGGATTATCTGCTCAATTATTCCTTAAGGATGGGAGCCTCAGCCTTTTAAAATATGGTTAGAGGAGGAGGTGTGGGGAATCCACCTTTTAGAGAACAGCCTCGTGCCTGAAACGTCTGTCCGGAGAGTGATAAAATACAGAAACACCCGGGACGGAAGAGGCCAGAGTAGAGGTCAGCCCCGTGCCTGTCCGGGCAGCACAGCAATACTCTTCCTTCGGCTCTTCCATCCTTCCCTCGCCCCAAAACTGCTGCTCCCGAGCTCTGGGAAGCCAAAACGCCCCGCTCCAAGCATGTGCTGAACTCTTCCACAAACGCGGGAGATACTGGAGAGGTCTAAGCTCCTCCAAGGCTGGGCAGCAGCTGAATGGAAGCTGGGATTTGGCGTTCAAAACCT
>NW_010282223.1:0-568 GCF_000690775.1 Eurypyga helias
AAGTACACTGCAATATGATATTCTTATAACAACTCTCACCTTTTTTCACTCCCCAGTGTTTACATACATCTCAAGCTCTGCTAGTTCAATACTTAATAAAGCCTGTGAGATATATGTATCTCAGTCATGGCACGTTTGACATCTCCTGAAATTCACTGTCTGGGAAAAAAACAATTGACTGTGGAATTACCACTTTCTGCCTTATCTATAGAAATGTGATCCAGCTGTGAAGTGATTTCACACAGGGAACTCTGGTAAGTAACAATTTTAATTTATCTGCAGTCAATTTACAGCCTCTTTCACTAGCCATCACCCTCCAAAAGCTTCCCTATGTTGGCAACTGTTTAGGGGATCCTTGGACTTCCAAAATCACCATCCACTAATATTAGGCCATGCTGGTGGTAGCTGACAACTCCTGAGCCTCATGTCGTCTTCCAAGAAGTTCATTACTAGCAGTAGGGATACCTCACTATAATTTGGGTCCAGTGCTTGAATTTAGCATCTCAAAAGGCAGCTAGGTTGGGCTGCTGTTGTCCATAATCTCCCTTCCTCAAAAGTATTGCTGTGG
>NW_010282224.1:0-570 GCF_000690775.1 Eurypyga helias
CAAAAACAAACAAAAAAACCCACCCAGACAAAAATCCAGAGCCACAAAATACCCCAACACACATTCCTTTGGCTATGACCTTTTGTGTATGGCTGAGTTTTATCCTACAAAGAAGAGGCTTTTACATGAAGGTCTGTGGTTTTGTCTATGGCTGACAACCTGCCCATACCACTCTCAGGCTTTTGGCCAGCCATGGGCCTATATGCTGACTACAAGGCATCTGTGGCCAGTAGAGCCGGTTAAGCGTGATGCAGGAGTGGAAATTTGACTTCCACTACCTATTAGCAGCAGTGGTGGAGGCCTTATCTGGAGGAAACAAGGAGAAATTGTGCATCACATTTAAAAACTTTAGGGAAAAGCGCTTTCTGTGAGCCATCCCTCCCTGTTTTAAATGGTGTGAGCAAAAGCACACTTGTTACTGTGAGCCGAGCCCCGATGTCCCTGTAGTTCAGGAAACCCCAGGCTGGATTAGCTCTACTGGGGTCCCTGTCTCGAGGCTCTGCCTGCCCGCGGCGCTGTCTCAGCCCGGGTATGAGCTGACTCTGCTGCCCCAGTGGTTGCCGGCCGGAG
>NW_010282225.1:0-568 GCF_000690775.1 Eurypyga helias
ACTGCTCTTCTGCTTGTCTTTCTTACGCTCTTTTTGCTTCAACGTTACTTTTGTCAAAATGTCTTTTCCATTCTTAGAAACCAACCCACTGATTATGCAAAATCTGTTTGTCACTCTCAGAGCACCAAAGCACTAGTACCACTGGAAACTGGTCCACGTATGGTTTTAGGTGCTTGGGACCATGCTTCTTTTCTTTGCTAGTTTTGTACTTTGACACCTCTGTGTCTAATAGGAATGATCCATACATGTCACCTCGTACTGTGATTTGTCCAGTTTGAAACTTGAACCAAGACAGAAGAACAATGTGCTACAAATGAATCAGTTTGATACAGACTATTAAGTTGCTCCTTTGTTAGAACACCAAAGTCTATCTTGTATTTTTCCTTTGCTTAAAATGTACACTTTTTTGTGCCAATAAACACAACTGCATCCAAATAACATTCATCTGTTTGCTGTTTCTCTCTTTTGGGGTAATGCAGTCTCTGCAAACCAACTGGACCAAACCATCCCATTATCTTAGAGATCCGTAGATGAGTGTGGTGCTCTTACAGACAGTGTTTATAGTAAA
>NW_010282226.1:0-566 GCF_000690775.1 Eurypyga helias
AGAAACCTTTTTCCCCTTTGAGACAATAACCTGAGGGCAGTACTAAACCAGGGAGTTTCTTGTTGATGTCCCTAAGCCAGGCCCCAAGGAGGCAGCAGAGTTCCATGGTCTGGTAGGCAAAAAAAAAAGAATGTTCCGTAATTTATTATCCTTCTTCAATGGTATCTGTTGAGTTCCTATTGGATTCCTCTGGTTAGAATAATGTAATGATTTCTGTGTTTTAAGAATCTGTTGCACATTCATGTGCTCACGCCAACAACAGTGACCAGCTGCTGCATCTCACTTCGACACTCTGAAGCGAATTCCTGACTCTTCAGTTTCCAGAGCTGCAGAGAGCAGCCAGTGGGGTGAGAAAACAGCATCAGACATACTGAATAATGGGAAAAGGACAAAATCAGAAACACTACCTATCGTAAATTCTGTAGTTGATATACCACCGATTTCTCAAGCAGCAAGTCTCAGCACTTTTCCTTTGTATAAGACTTAAATGGAGATCACCACTGAACAGCATCTCAGTGGCAGTGACCGACAACCTCACTCAGATCATAGAATCCCAGGATGGTTTG
>NW_010282227.1:0-568 GCF_000690775.1 Eurypyga helias
TGGGAGCCAGGGCATCAGTGGGGACACAAGGACCCCTTTGTTTGGGTATGGGGAAAGCGGGAGATAGCTGTCCCGCTGACAGCTGTTTCCTTCCCAGTAGCAAGGCCACTGCGGGGCAGAGGCTGGGGGCACCACCCAAGAAAAACCGTATGCTACCTGCGACAAGCGCATCTTTCCAAGCGAAACCTGCCCTTGCTCAAGGAGAAAGCTGCTTATGCAATAACACCCCGTGACCAATCTGGGGGAGGGACAACAGAGAATAAATTATTTGATTGTGAAATGTTCCCTCTTGATTTCCAAAAAAAGCAGCACTTTCCCTCCAAACACAAAGCCAACAGACCTATTCACCACTCTTCTCTTGCAAAGTAATTACCTTGCTGTTCTTTTTTACGCATTTCCCTTATCTTATTGGTAAAATCGACTGCAGATTCCTTTCATTTCTTTACTGCCTTGATCTAGTGCCTCCCAACAGCAGCAGCCCAGGAGGCTGGCTGCCAAGGAGGTGCAGGCAGCCCCAAAGCTGCACCCAGCAGCAGCTTTCCTGCCTACACCACGTTATCCCACCATG
>NW_010282228.1:0-570 GCF_000690775.1 Eurypyga helias
ACCCAAACCCTTCTATAATTCTATGATTTCCAGATGTAGAAGCTATTGTTTGATCTTTGCTCTCATTACACTCACTGATAAAACCCTCATTGATTTAGTGCAAGCACAACTCTTTCAAAACTGACCAGCAAGACATGGGTCTCAGCTCCTACCAAGCCCAATTTCTCTAGCTCCCTTTTACTACTAATAGATGCCCCAACTCTATCAGGGTCACCTCTTGTATCTGAGTGGGGAAAAAAGCCTGCCAATATAGAAGTAGTTGCAGATTGTGGGTTGTAGTCGCCATATTACAGTTGTGCAAATCTGTGCAAGATATAGCCCTAAAGCATCTCCGTGCTTAATAAGTGACTTGCTAGTTTTCCAACTGCTGGGAAGGAACAACAAAATACATCTGAAGGTTGAGTTGGACAAAATTTGGTTTCCTAATAGAAAACAAATAAACCCTATGGGAAACTTAGAGTTAACCTGGGTAGAATAGAGTTAAAACAATTTAAAACATGAATTTAAATTGTAGAAAATAAACAGATCTGCAGCGACTTAAACACTGGCCTTGAAAAAGTGGGGGGTGGG
>NW_010282229.1:0-569 GCF_000690775.1 Eurypyga helias
TCTGGATCACCAAAGCCCATGGAGAAGCTCAGCTGTGATGGAACTGGAGATGTGTACACCTATGGCGTAGATCTGACAGGGACACAAGTCCCAGGCCTGAACTTCATGGAGTCCCTGGGCCCAGGAATATACAAGTGGAATTCTCTCAGGTGAGGCTGGGCAGTGCAATTACAACGAATCAGTGCACTCGGAGCCCTTGGCAGCAAGTTTTGGCCACCACTCAGGATGGAATAGCTGCCTCTGCTGGGTTTCTTCATAAATGACAATACTAAGCTCGAGGAAGCTTACATGCTGACCCCAACCTGGGCCATGGGGGCTTCAGCTGTCCCCTGCCGCCCACGGCTGGAAGCCCATGGGAGAGCACATTTCTGGGAACCTTCATCTCCCAGTGGTCCCAAGGCACACAGTGGACCTTCTCCTCTACTCGTCCAAAAGCTGATCCACAAAGCTCCTGCTTGGACCTTCCGGAGGCTGCCATCCCGTAGAGACCTGGAGGGTCAGGGCCCTACGGCCTGCCCCTGCTTTCCCGTGGGGGAGAGTTTCTGTGTGCCTCAGTGACTGTGACAGTG
>NW_010282230.1:0-571 GCF_000690775.1 Eurypyga helias
ACCGCCCCCCCACCCCCAGCCTTTTTTGCTGTGATTATCCGGAGAACATTTTGAAAGTATATCTTATAAATATGAAGCAGGACGGTTTGCATAATCTAGTATCATCTTGGGATTTAATGCCAATTCAGATCAAAAGAAAGCAACACTGAAAGCTCTGCAATCTTCTATTATAAATATTTTGGTCCAAAAATTAACTACTATTTAAATGCATAAATTATCATGAAAATGTATCTGTGACCGTAAGAATCTCAGTATCTCATGCCCTGATCACAAGTGATGTTAAATAGGAAGGCAATGCCTTCTCAAGCACAAGAGACGAAATAACTGAAAAGTGAAACAAATGGGATAAGATAAAATTCAAGGGACTACAGAAAAAAGCAATTAATTCTTTCCTATCTATGAGTTAGAATCCCCACATTGCAAAAGACAATTAGGAGATTGTGCACAAAGAGGTTAGTTAAAAATCTTTAGGAAATACTGGGAAAGATTTTGAATGGCTTAAATGAGGCTGGTAGTAGTAGAAATTTTGACCTTTTTACATCTCCAATTGTTTTCTTCTTTAACACTGAGC
>NW_010282231.1:0-571 GCF_000690775.1 Eurypyga helias
CCCTTCCAACCTAAACCATTCTAAGTTCAGGGACATGCTGAATTTTGTACACTATTATCCTGTTGTTGTCCTCATTAGCATGTGAAACGGTTTTCATGGGTTTTCTCTGTGGTGGGTGGAGGCTTTCCATGCCGTGGTGGCACGAGACGGAGCCATGACCCCGGGGTATAGTGGGAGGCTGCCCTCTCGAGCAGTGGCCAAGAGGGGCCGGACTTCACTGGGCAGTGGCTGCCTGAGTGACCTCTCTTCTCTCCCTTTGGCAGCCTCCTCTCTCCCGTCGTGCCGACGCCACTGTCTCGCAGCTCTCCTCCAGCTGCTCCCATTGGCTCTCTCCTCCGCAGGTAAGTGCAGCTTAACTCGTCAGAAGATGCTCTGCAGATGAATGAGCCTTTGAAAACGATGTGGGGTCTAGTCGTGTTATGTAAAATGAGGGAAAAGGGATGTCCCACTCCCCTTTTCCTCTCTGAAAGTTCCCTCCCACCCTCTACATCCTTTTTTTCTCCCCCAGACCCTCTGCCAGTCCCCACGCTCTCGGCAGACCCCCGTTATGATTTCTATTATGAAGGGGAAC
>NW_010282232.1:0-571 GCF_000690775.1 Eurypyga helias
GGGGCCAGCTGAGGCCAAATCCAGCTGTAAGGGAGGCTCCCTTATAGAGGCTCCCTCTGCCCGGGGGTTTGCCCAAAGCAGAGCCTGGGCAGCGAGGGTTTGCTTCACCTCTCGAGGTGCCGTGGGTGGGATGTAGGTGAACCCCAGCAGCCCTGCCCCGATGCTGCCGTGTGTTTCTGTGGGAGCCGGCGGATCCAGCCAGGACAGATGCCATCAAAGGAGAAGAAAGGCTGTAAAAAACAAGGTAATTTGGGTCCTTCCTCCCCATTCCCAGCCCTGAAGGATGCTAAGCACATTGGCAGAGAAAAGCAGCCTGAAGGGACTGGACTTTCTTTCCCCCTCGGCTCTGAGGCTCAGCGCAGCAGAAATCTGTACTGAAGATGCAACAGGAAAAAGAGCCTTGTAAGATGCCGTTGGAATAAAGAAAGACAAAAATCAAATGTTTTTTCTTGTCAGAAAGACACCAAGTCCTACAGCTTGGGTGAGAAAGAGATGATTTAACAGGAAAATATATGTCACTAAATCCCCAAGCTATAAATCACTCTTCTTGCAATCTTGCAGCAAAAAAAAA
>NW_010282233.1:0-570 GCF_000690775.1 Eurypyga helias
TCCATTTTTATAGCTTCCTACCAGAAGCATGTAATGATGCATATTGATGTGCTACCCACTTAAGAAGGTGACACCATCAGAGCAGGAGAGAGATTAAAAGTGAAAAGGTTTCAGTGGTAGGGGGTTAAACTGTTCTTGCTATCAGCAACTGATTTAGAGGATTACTTTTCTTTAAAAGCTCTAATTAAGATATTTTTCAGGTGATGTGAGGAATAGATTTCAGCTATCAGTTTACTTGATAATCAGCAGACTCAGATGTTTCCAGCTAGGTGAGCTGCAAGACACAATCTGTTTCCAGTTTATAAAGTTTTATCAAGTTTTGTGCATTACTGAATCCACCCACACACAGGGTGTGGGGATCCTTTCTCCTGGATCACTCTGGGTACTATAAATCCTGCTGGAATACAAAAAGGAGATAGAAACATCCAGCAATTAAAGTGGGAGCAATGACAAAAAGCAGCACCACACAGGAAGACATCCTAGATAAGACACAGTAGCTGATTATCCAAGCTGCTGCCAAGTTTATGGGTTGTACTGGTTTCAAACAAAGCCATAAGGATACATGTTTTT
>NW_010282234.1:0-570 GCF_000690775.1 Eurypyga helias
TACCGGGTGCTGCCAGGAAAGAGAGCAGCAGGTGAGCAAGCAGTGTTTTACCTAAGAGGAACATCCCCCTGGGAGTCACCCCTCTCCAAAGGGAACCCTGGGACAAGGAAACCCTAAGGCTGCACTTGGCATTGTAACATGGCAGGTCTGAGCAAGACGGCTGCGGTAGCAAACATTCCCAGCAACTGCTCAAAGGCATCACCAGTGCAGCACCATGAAGATCAATGCCAAACCGCTCCCATAGAAGAAGCGACTGCTCATTCACAAAGGATTCCAAGGGAATCTGCATCTCCATGAGCATCAGGGACATTGCCCAGCGTCTGTAAGTGCAGCCCATGTTTGGGTCTCGTGCTGTGACAGAGAGAGAACTGCCCAGAGGCAGAGCAACCCAAGGAGAAGATGGACGTGAACAGAAGTCTCTGGTTACCTGTTGTCGTAGGCACTGTTAGTCCTGAGTCTGGAAGGAGAAACAGAAGGCTGTGAGGCACTCGGAACCTTTGGATCCCCTTGAAGCATGTGCTATAAGCTCGTGCAGAGTGGACCGGGTGACCTGGCTCAAAAACTGACCCC
>NW_010282235.1:0-567 GCF_000690775.1 Eurypyga helias
AAGACAGAGGCAGGCTTACACAGGAAAATTGTCTTCCCAGAGAAAAGTCATTTGTGTGTGTCACCCTGTCACCATCCTCAACCTTTTCCATTCAAAGAAGAGAAAGGACTGTTACCGGTTTATTGGGCTGGTTTCCTCTCTGAAAGATCAGGTCCGTTAGCTGATGGAACACTAAGAAACGTGTTGCATGCAGCTTCCTGGCTAGAAAGTTTCATGTTACTGTAAGGAGGAACAAACATCTCCGTTTCTCCAAAACCCTGTTAGCTTGCCAGGCTCAGGAACCCGTTGCTGACCATCTCCAGCTCTATTTGCTGTTCTAACAACTGCCCTGAGCAAAGTTACCCCTCTAGCAATCTGCCTAAATGATTTTTGTTCAGACTAGTGTCAGGTATTAAAGCGGCCAAGCAAACTGCCTGGGAAGCTTTTAGTCCTGTTTCAAAGAGACAAGGCCAAAATCTCATTTCAGAGGGTTTTTTCCCCCCACATTTAGAGAGACTACAGCTAAATTTGGTATCGAGAAATCTTCTACTTATGCTTTGTTCACATTTCCTAATGTTTTCAGAACTG
>NW_010282236.1:0-571 GCF_000690775.1 Eurypyga helias
GTGACCTAGCCAACACTGAGACCAAATAATTTTCCTCTGGGTAAAAGCTCACAACAAACCCACAAGTGCTGTGTAGACTGGTATAATTCTCAGAAAAAAACCAGCCCCTTACTCTCAATGAGGGAGCAAAGGTGGTTACACTTAATGAAAGGACAGCTATGCTGCAATAAGCTGGTACTTGCATAGTACCCTTCCCTTGTCACATATGAAGGCCAGTGTTTCTCCCCGTCTAACATGTTCCCGCATCAGGTTCTCTTACCACGTGCTTATGCAGTGTCACCTTGAAGGGGCCCCAACAAAACGTCGGTTGTGGTGTCAGCTCGTGGACGGGAGGGCAGCCGTGCCCAAGGCAGTTTGGGCAACTCATCACCAGTCAGTGCCTGACAGGACACACACCTTTCCCCACGCACCCTGGCCGTGGGGGGCACACTGCCCGCCTCGCTTCCCCGACTGGCCGGACCCTCCACCCTGGAAAAGGCGCGAAAGAAACCTCCCGGGGGGTGAGGTGAACCCCCATCTCGCCGCTGACTGCCCCCAGCAGCAGCAGACCGAGACCCCGCTGAGGGGTTGC
>NW_010282237.1:0-563 GCF_000690775.1 Eurypyga helias
ATCAATCATGCTTGACCAAGAACGTACCTAGCACTAAAAACTTCTAGCTGGGACCGGATGACTGAAAGTCAGTTTTCAGCATCATCATAATCAAATGGTGAGTAGTGAGGTTTCCTTAGCAAAATAGGACCGTCTGCCTTGGGTTAGCATGCCATTTTTCAGCCAGCTTACATGCAAAAATTGGGATGCAATCAGAGGCATTACAGAAGAGGATAATTGATGCAGAAGGGCAGTCCTAAATGATAGCGTGGTCAGCACAGTAGCTACTGCAGTAACCGTTACACAGTGACCTGTTTTCCATCTCTGGTTGTTGGGTGTACCTTAAGTGTTTTTTGAAAACAGCTCCTGAAATGGAAATCAATCTGTATTTTCTTGGGGATTCTGAAACAACTTTCTGCCCTGTGGATTTTAGTACTTGTCCAAATTTTCATTACCAAAGGGGGCACTACCTGCAGTTTTAATATTGCCAACCAAATTATCCTTCAGAAAATTGCCAGACCTGTAGTAAATCCTCAGTCATTCTTTAACTCCATTGCACAGAGCTTGCCACCAATTTATTTGAA
>NW_010282238.1:0-568 GCF_000690775.1 Eurypyga helias
TTTGGATTAGTTACTGTCTGTGCAGGCAAGGAAGGAGAAACTGAGCAGAGGTGAGGTGTTGTCTTTAGCATTTAAAAGCGATTAAAAGACAAAGTGCAGCCTAAAGAGGTGAAGAGGATATCAGGTGTTTGCAGGGGGCTGTTCAAGGCTCAGTTGTGACTAGAGTGTGAGAGGTGGTTAGGATTTTATTTCTTTGGTTACCCCCTTCCCCAGCCCTGGGGAAAGGGGAAAAGAGAAGCAGGAAGGCTTATCCCTGTTTGCTCTTGTCGTTCTCTTGCGGCTTTGAAGGCACAAAGGCTCTTCACGCCGCGCTGTGTGGTGTTTCAGCTCTCAGCCCTTGGCTTCTGCAAGGAGCAAAACCCCATTTCTGTGGAAAGTGAGCTTGTGCCAAGGGGAGCCCGAGCATCCTTGGGCTGAGGGTGAAGCTTCATCCCTGCAGGTTCTCGGGGCCTTGGGAGGATGTTGGTGGCCATGTCCTGTGGCCAAGTGCCATCTAGTGAGTCCTGCAGGTATCACCTTGGGAAACTGAAACCTGCTGTGATTAAAGTGCAGTTTTGGTTTGTGTTTT
>NW_010282239.1:0-571 GCF_000690775.1 Eurypyga helias
AACTGGTCGATATCCTTCTGATGTTCTGGCTAGTTGAAAAGTTATTGCTTACAAAACTAACCTTGCAAATCCTGACTGGAGACTGTGTTCTCACAAATAACCCCCTTTGAGGAATATTTTTGCTGTGTTTAAAAACAAAAACTCAAAACCCAACCAGCACTTGGATTCAGCAGCAGCTGGAGTCATTCCAAGGCATATCAAACCTGGATATTGCATTATTCTGCTTGTTGAGGGTTTGTTTTTCTTCCTCTTTTGTCAAAGTTTTGAGAGTTACTGTTTGTCAATACCTTCTTGTGCTCAAGCACTACACCAAGAGTTGAAATAGAGTATTAATTTCAGTCCTTTGATTGTGCTAGGGAGAGTTCTTGCTTAATTGGAAATTTATGGCACGTATGAAAGCTGAATGATTGTTCCAACTGAAAACCAAGGGTGGCACTAATAGGAATCAAATATAAATTTACATTTGATTCTTAACTACCTGGAATTTCACAAACTGTTACAAGTTAAAATAACCAACAAGTCTTACTCCTTCCTCATGTGTCTTTTTGTTCCTTTTTGAGAGGCTTTCTTA
>NW_010282240.1:0-566 GCF_000690775.1 Eurypyga helias
CCCCTGACCTGCCAAAAACCCCCAGCCCTCTTCTCCGTGTTAGAAGAAGTACTACTCCTCTTACTCTAAAGCGTGACAAGAGGCGTCAGGCTGCGCTCCAAAGCAACGCTGCGTTTTGCCCCAGGAGTACGTACCCAGGGATGAGCGTTGCTTTACGTCACGACTTTTAGGCAAAAAGCTCGATTCATTCCATTACAAGCTAGAGGCAAAGGATTACAGCGCCAGAAAACCCCCAAGAGCCTACTGTGCCCTATCAAGAGGAGAAGGGGGGATGGGAAAGAGACTAGTAAATTAGGAACTCATTACGGGTACAGTTCAGCGTACAGAAAGCTTCCACAGTACTCACAGATTCACCGGAATCTTCTGCTTCGGATAACCCGATACCCGGCTCCTCAGGCATGACTAGGAAAAGCGTCGGAGCTTGGGGTGAAAGATCATGGAACGCAAGGCGCCGGAGGAAGAGCAAACAGTTAAAATGTAATTGGCTTCAGAGAAAGGCAATAGCTTAAGCAAATCAATATGCCCCGATGAACTCCTACAGAAGCAGATTACCAGGTACCCCAAAC
>NW_010282241.1:0-572 GCF_000690775.1 Eurypyga helias
AGCGATCGCTCGGTGCTGCGGGAATCCCGCACCGTCATGCGGTGCCCAGGCGCCCGTTCCCTGCGGCCTGGCCGGACATCCCAGCAGCGTAGGGCACGGTGCGTGCAGGGCAGAGCCGTGTGGATGCCCACAGTCCATGAAATGGGAAAATACTGTTTAGTTTGGTCGCGTGGGAATCCTTCCCAAGCAAACACACCACCACTATGAGAAACCCAAAAGCAGAGAGAGACCTTATTTTTAAGGTCCGACACTGGTTTTACAACCAGCTCTAACCACAACTTTCTCAGCCAGCTCAGGTGTATCAAATGATTTGTCTGATGAGATGGCACATTAAGGCACTTCAACACACCTGTAGCATCGTGCTGATGCCGAGTGAGGGTTCAGCTGCGCACACGAGCCTTGTGCAGCGTTCCACCAGCGCATCCACAGCTGCAAACCAACTCAGATGCTAACAGGAATTCTAAACTTCAGCTACTGCAGGTCTCGGTGCAATTTTAGGGCCAGCGTGCGCTGCGCTGGTGTGTGTGCCAAGAGATTCCCAGGGTAGCAATGCTTTCGTGTTTCTTCTGAAT
>NW_010282242.1:0-572 GCF_000690775.1 Eurypyga helias
CCAAGTTGTTTGGATTAAAGTCTACTTATTCAGTAAATGGATGTAAGATAAGGAATGGGAATAAAAAGGCCTGATTAATGGTTTCTCTTACATTAAACTTTGAGAATCTGTACTGCTTGCTGAAGTGTCGTACGTTTTGCCATGCTCTTGAAGGCTTATCCAGCAAAGTCAAATGTCAGGGAATAATGAGTGGTTGTTGCTTCCGGATGCTGGAATGAAATGCAGCTCCATATACCCTAAGATGAAAGTTGCATTCAAGAAATCCAGAACCTCCTTTACAAAGGATAATAGTTTTGCACATTTAAACCATGGGTGAGCATGTTCAAAGTGAGCTCTTCTTTCCAATATTTCCACTGCCTTCCCAAATGGGGATTTGCATTTGCAAATCGGGTAACAAGGGAACTAAATGGAAAAGTTACACTAGGCAAACTAGTAACAGAATCAGTATGTTACGCATACACACTAGTGTTTAGCAGCCTAGCCCACAAATCTAGCCTAAGCAGTGATTATCACCTGGTGTTGAAAAGAATTCTGCTTTTTTTTTTTAAGATTTAGAATCATAGAATCACAGA
>NW_010282243.1:0-573 GCF_000690775.1 Eurypyga helias
CCACCTCTTTTTTGCCAGACGCTTCCGGCATTCTGTTTTGTTCTACCGTTCTCTCTTCCCTTCTCCCCCCCTCGTGCCAAACAAATAACTCCTGGCTTGTTTACTTTCAAGCTTAATGGATTTGGGCTTAAACATAACATTTTAATAGACGGTAATCCCCCCAGATTACAAATGAACTTTCCAGGTGACGGGCCCGAAGGCCGTACGCTCGCCGCTTCAGCCTGTGCACAGGACAGGTGCTGGATGTTTCTGGAATGAGGGCTGATTTCTGGGAGGTGGAGCGCGGTGCGCCCTGTGTTGCTCTGCTGCGGACGCTGCGCTGAGGGAGTGCGGCCGGTGGCCTGTGAAGCGGGTTTCACATCCAGGCACTTGGGAAAAACACACGTCCTTACCTTGCCTTGGAGAGGAGGAGGCTGCGGGGTTCCAACCTGGTTCTTTGGTCTCCATCATCTCCGTTTCAGGGAATGGCATGGAGACTGTGGGTTTGCGGGTGGGTGGGTGGTTTTAACGTAAAACTTCTGCCTGTGTTGCCAATTCTTACGTCATGGTGGTTTGATTTTTTTTTTCCCTCCA
>NW_010282244.1:0-572 GCF_000690775.1 Eurypyga helias
CTCTACCAAGAACTTTGGGATTTCTATCAAACCTACTTTCATGTTTTCATTTAAAAATACATTACATTTGGAAATCTGTGTTTATCTAAGTACTTTGTATTGCCTGCACTGATGTGGAAATTAAGCACTTCAGATGCATTGTAAAGTGAACCAAAACTGTTATCTTTTCCTCATGTTATAGTTGATGAACTGGGACACAAAATGTCTGAGTGATATTTATATGTCCTACAGGATTCTGTAAGAAAGCAGGAATCCCAACCTGCTTTCTACTCTTCAAAGCCAGCGCCCCTGGTTGCTCGGCTGCACTGATCCTGAATACTCCATGAAGGCCAACACTGATCCTGCAAGCTCTGCTTGGGCACAGGGGCAAACAACAGATCTCCCTCGGAAATTGTGGCCATTGAGCTCTGGATGATCTGGAGCTTAAAGCAACACTTACACTAGACTCTTTACCCCCATTAGTATAAGAAGATGGAACAAGAACTTTAAGGGGAAAACCAGGATGTGAACAGACTTCTGGGAGGCCGCTGATGTCCATTTGCACAGAGAAGACCCTACAATTTTTTTTTTTT
>NW_010282245.1:0-572 GCF_000690775.1 Eurypyga helias
GTATCGCCTCTGATCCGTTACAGATTTTTCCTTGTCCTTATACAGCAAAGGGAAAAGAGGAGCCTATTAGATTAAAACCCATCACTGCAGAAACTCAGCAAAGCAGAAACCCACGGTAGCTCCTATCAGCCCGTGTGGATTTCAGCAGTAGGTGGGGGCAGAGCACAGCTCGGGAGGTGATCCCATCAAAGGCACCCAGAGCAGCTCCAGTTTGTTCCCAGCAGAGTTCAGATACATCATTCACATTTCAACCACTGGAGGACACTGAAGTACGCAGGAATTAGAGGACACTGGTTTATACATTCTCTGTTCTAGGAAGCAGCAGTGGGGGGTACCTGACCCACCTTCAGTTTCTCCCTTGATTTTTAGCCCTATTGCACCACAGACCTAAAACCAGGGGGAATAGGAAGCCACCGGAGAAGGACAGAGGGACAACGTTTGCTGCTTAGCGAGGTGCTGCTAAGCCAGGCCACAGCTCACAGGAGCTGCCAAGGAAGTTCCCATCAGATGCTCAGTTGCACAGAAGGAAGCATGAAGACTTGGAGCGCGGGTGAAGGGCGAGAACCCCCCCC
>NW_010282246.1:0-573 GCF_000690775.1 Eurypyga helias
TGATGTGCATCTCGGGCATCTTGAATTTCGGCCCTTTGAGTTTCCCTTCCGGCCCTTCAATGGTCACGTCGGGAGCCTCGACGTCTGTTTTGGGGCCTTTCACATCGATTTGGGGTGCTTTCAAATCACCTTCAAGCCTGGGTCCAGAAACATCGAGGTCTCCTTTCAGCTGGGGCCCCTTGATGCTGACATCGGGGATGGAGACCTTGGGGGCCTTAACGTGCATTTCGGGCATCGTGAATTTGGGACCTTTGACCTTTCCGTCCACACTCAGATCTGGAGCCTCTACCTCCATGCTGGGGCCCGAAATGTCCACATCGCCCTTGGGGAGGGTCACGTCCACATCCACTCCCTCCCCTTTAAAGCCGGGCATGGAAAATTTGGGCATTTTGAATTTCGGCAGCTTGAATTTACCCTCCGGGCTGTCAATGTTGACATCCGGGGTGCCAACGTCTATTTTAGGGCCACTGATATCGACCTCCGGACCTCTCAGTTCACACTCCGCGCCCGACATGGACACGTCCACGTCCCCTTTAACTTTGGGACCTTTCAGGTTCAGGTCAATGTCGGGCA
>NW_010282247.1:0-552 GCF_000690775.1 Eurypyga helias
AGTCAGTTTAAGGAGGAGATGTCTGGAATGAGTCTTTGAATATGCAAAATGTTGCTGGAAATAAATGAGACAAAGTATTCATGTCTCATTAGGCTACGAATGGCAACTGCAGTCTTGAAGAGCAGGAGTGAAGCAGTGAGTGACCATGTAATTTTTAACCTTACTAATAACTGGAGGCCCTTACCTTAAATTCTGCTTGAAAAGAGAAAGCTCTGCTTTGTCCATGCAAAGACAGAATAGTAATATTAACACAGGACATAGATAACCTTCTGCACTTGGAGACTATGGAGTGCTAGATAAATACTGGGAAGGACTGTGATTCCCTGTTTACAGGTAAGGAAACCAAGGCATAAAACAAATAAGATGTCCTTTAATATCTGTATGACTGAATTATCTGAACATGAGCCAATTGCCTAAATGCCCTTGCGGATGTGAGTCTAAATGATTTTCCCAGCTTCAATTTAAATTCAACACACTCTTCAACACTTTTTTTATTGCACTGGTAAGCTAAAAATCAAACACAGTAGATAACTCAGGGAGAAGGAAGGGACT
>NW_010282248.1:0-568 GCF_000690775.1 Eurypyga helias
ATTGAAGAATGTTAGTAGTGTGCATGTGTTGATTTCTGTATGTGTTTTGGGGGTTCTAAGGGGCCTACCCGTTCCTCAAGAGGTTCATTTCAGACACTGATCTAAACTTTTCCTTCTCTGTTCTATGATGCGTAGCCATATTGAAATGTGTTCCTTCTTTGTGGGCCTATGAGAGAGTAGTTAACTGGATAGAAGCCTAATTAAGAAATCAGTTAAACTGTCTTTCTGCAAATGGACATGATGCGTCGGCATGAAACATGGTCCTGTGCAGAGCACTAGCGTAATTTTGGTGCTCATACACGTGTGAACCAAGTGTTGCTCCCATTTGTTCTTGTCAAGAAAAAGGGTGAAAGAAGAAAACAGAGGCAGGAGTAGGAGTGAGGGATAGACAGTTATAAAGGCTGTAGGTAATGGGAGAATGCATTATTGTATATGTTCCTAGGAGTAGGTAGGGTCTTCTCTACTGATAAGAGTATGTTACCAATTCCAGGTAAAGCAATGGTTTAAAAGTTGCCTTATGCATTTTGTTTAATCTTCCTTTACTTTCTGGAAAATAGGAACTAATCAC
>NW_010282249.1:0-568 GCF_000690775.1 Eurypyga helias
CCGGGAGGTGCTTCAGCCCATCGCTTGGTGGGTATGGCCACGGCGGCTGGAGTCTCCTGCATGTCCCCTGCAGCCTGAATGCCTGGGCTTCTGGAATGGAGCCTTTCACCCATCTCCAGGGCTTCCAGGGCTTTCCGCTTGACGCCAACTCTCCTCTTGCACGTTTGCAGCAGGTGGGGATGCTGCCTGTTGAAGCCAGGGTTGTAGTAGTAGAGTATCTAAAAAAGCAAAGGACAAGAGTTAGTCACCCCCATCCTGAGACTGGAAAACCCCCCGCGACGAGAACTAAACCCCTGAACTGCTGAAGACGAGGCTGGATACTGAAAAGGACTCTCGGGGGTGTTTGCAACCTAAAGCCCAGGCTGAATCATTACGTGACAGTTCTGTCCAGGCATCGTCCCCCCTGGGGTCTTGCCGTCGGGGAGCAGAGCCGTGTAGGGTTTCCAAAAGCACAAGACCCGCTTTCCAAAGCCAAATGCCATGGCTTTTCAGCAGGTTCCATGTGGGTATGAGCAGGCAGGTAATACTGTGGTCCTTCGACCACAATACTGTGTGTCTTCTCGGCATT
>NW_010282250.1:0-572 GCF_000690775.1 Eurypyga helias
ACACAAACACAAAACCAGAGCTTAAGGAGTTAAGCAGTATTCTGACAATACTTCAGAGACAGCATCACTGGCAGGGGAAGAGATGCAACGATGACTACACCGTAATAAATGGCTGTACCAATGAACACAGTCGTTCATAATTAAGAGAGAAGTCATACAACTACTCACATATTTAAGCATGTTTTGCTAGATTAGGAGCTTTTAAAAGAGCTCCTCTGAAGATTTTCGTTATTCAGTGTACTGCATACCTACAAAGTTATGACTCATTTCACCCCCACAATGAATGATCACACTGTTTTGCTTTGAGAAATTTTGAAAATTAAAAAGAATAAAAAAACAATACATCCCTGCGCTTCTGCCAACAGTTATTCCCATTTCAGTTTCTGTGAAATGAGATTCAAATTCAGAAACACTCAAACGCACGTTTATAACCTTGAGAATGTGCCGAGCTCTATAAGACTGGAAGAGCTGTTTTGCAGGATTGAGACTCATACACTTGATTAATTCTTTCCTAAAAGACTGTTTCTTCATAATTGTCCCAGAAATTGTACATCACTATGACTTTTTTTTTT
>NW_010282251.1:0-574 GCF_000690775.1 Eurypyga helias
GTCTGTGATTCTGTGATTCTAAGATGCTGTTCAGAGAGGGAAAAATGAATTATAAGTATAATTTCTAATTAAAAAGGAGCGCTTAATGTCAAGATCGTGAGGTCAGGAAGCATCACGGGGCTGTCCATCACTAACTGTACTTTGCTTTTGTTGTAGATATCTGTGGGGCCTTAGCAGCAGCATTTCTGTCCAGGTTTCTCTCTAGAAACACTGTTCATTTTGTGAAAGGTGCCTTGGCCTGGGGGATAGGGCAGTTTAGGGGGGGATTAATGTCTTACAACTTTAGCCACCTAAAAGTGAAGCACCTAGTTTCTTGTCTAGGCTCCGCTCATAGTTTATGGGGACACACAGACAACGGCAGCAAATGGTCATCCCATCTGCTAGAGGTGGTTGTGTTAAAACGGGGTCAGTTTGCTTTTGGAGTTTCTTCCAGTTGATGCTGGAGGACATCCACAGCGTTAACGTAGCTCAGATAGCAAATATTTAAATAGAGGTAGGTGGGGAAGATAAGCAGTGCCCTGCGGGTCTGGCCTACATTGGTGGCTAGTGTTGGATACACTCATATGCGTACATA
>NW_010282252.1:0-571 GCF_000690775.1 Eurypyga helias
GTCAGAACTGGAGTACAAACATCACGGAAAAGTTGTGCCTCGCCAGGTAGCTTCCAAAGGAGGCTCTAAAGGTTTTCAACAAGAGTACAGTCAAATTTTGAGTCCCAAGTGAACTCTGTGCCAGCTTTTCCAGTATTGCTGAGCTCTCTGACAAAGTACACCACCATCCAGCAACGGCAGGGCGTTTATTCCATAGCCTCATTTCTAATCTAGAAAAATCACACTGCCTGACTGGAAGTGCTGGCTCAAGCGCCCAGTGGGCCTGGCTGGAATCACTGCATAACCACAAGGGATCACCAGTTCTTCCCTGCCCGTGGCCCAGGCAGCAGTGCAGCACTCGGAAGCACCGGGCGCGCTGAGCCTGTTGGGCCCTCGGCAAGTAGGAAAACGATCCCCAGTACTCAGAAGTCTGACTCACAAGCACAAGGCATATGTGGAAAAATAACATCTAGATTGATCTTCAGTTTATCTCCCCTTGATCGGTCAACGTACAATTCTGGATGAACCTAGGAACAAAGGAAAAAACAAGAGTCCTGTTTCATGTGGAAGCATATCGAAAGGCCTCTTTCCC
>NW_010282253.1:0-565 GCF_000690775.1 Eurypyga helias
CTTTTTAGCTACTGCACTGCATATTAGTGTGTTTTTCCTTCGCTGTTACCCTGAGTTCCTACAGAAACTGTTGGTTTTTCATCGCAGAGCTCTTGGTAAAGAAATGGGTGCTTCAGTGTGATGTACATCTACCGAGGTCAGGAAAAGTTGTCCTGTATCACCTTTTAAGAAAACTGAGAAACAGAGAAGGGATGAGAAACCATCTTGAGGTCTTTTCTTGTCTCTTTAAGTGTATGTTTTTGTAGGAGTCCTTTTGCCACATCCATTCCATGTATTTGTGATAACATCAATGTTAGAAGGAGTCCCTTCTACACTGAGACAAATGTTAAGGCCTTGTCACAAAGAAATTTGGTGTTGGGTAGCTGCAATAACAGAACCACACCATTCGTTGACTTAAAATAAAAAAAATTACTAAGTAGGTGGATAGAGCAGGTGGATAGTAATTTATGTGCTAAAACCTCTGTTCCACAACTGACAGCCATGCATACACAGACATGACAAACACCAGTCAATGCACCCGTTTTCACCCAGTTGTGGCCTCCCCTGTAGCGCTGGAGGAACAGGG
>NW_010282254.1:0-574 GCF_000690775.1 Eurypyga helias
CCAGCTACTTTGTCACCAAGGAGGCCCCAGCCCGCATCTCCTCCATGTCCAAGGGCACAAAGCTCATTGTGGTAGTGCGGGACCCCGTGACCAGAGCCATCTCGGACTACACCCAGACGCTCTCCAAGAAGCCCGATATCCCCACCTTTGAGAGCCTGACCTTCAAAAACAGGACTACGGGCCTGATCGACACCTCGTGGAGCGCCATCCAGATTGGCATCTATGCCAAGCACCTGGAGAACTGGCTCCTCTACTTCCCCATCGGGCAGATCCTCTTCGTCAGCGGGGAGAGGCTGATCAGCGACCCCGCGGGGGAGCTGGGCAGGGTCCAGGACTTTCTGGGCCTCAAGAGGATCATCACGGACAAACACTTCTACTTCAACAAAACCAAGGGCTTCCCGTGCCTGAAGAAGGCAGAAGGCAGCAGCAAACCCCACTGCCTGGGGAAGACGAAAGGCAGGACCCACCCCAACATAGACCAGGAGGTGGTGCAGAGACTGCGGGACTTCTACCGGCCCTTCAACATGAAGTTCTACCAGATGACGGGGCAGGACTTCGGCTGGGACTGAGGCTG
>NW_010282255.1:0-569 GCF_000690775.1 Eurypyga helias
TTGAGTGAGGTCCTGAAAACCTTGAAGGATGGAGACTTCACTACCTCCCCGGAAAACCTGCTCCTATGCTTTGTCACCATCCTAGTGAGATCTTATTTTCATTGCATACAGTAGGAATGTCCCCGGTATCACTTTATGACCACTGTCTCCCACTTCATCTTCCCAATACCCTGTACATAGTGGACGGCTGCTGTTAGGTCTCTCCTATGCCTTCCCCAAAGCCATCCCTTCCTCCAGTTCAACAAGCCCAGTTCCTGCCACCTCTCCTTACAGGATACTTACTGCACACCTTTTTGGACCTCCCTTGTCCTATCAGAAGTTTATTATGTATTAGGGACCTCCAAACTGGATGCAGCAAGCTAGATGCAACCTAACAAGTGCCAAGCAAAGAAGGGATCATGACTTCTCTGAATCTGCTGGCTACATTTGTCTGGAAAGGGCCCAGAAAGCTGTTATCCTTCATGGCTGCCAAAGTCCTTATCATCAGAGCTGCTACACAGCCAGTCAGGCCTCTGCTGTTGCAGGGGTCAGTCCACCCCAGGTGCAAAACTTTGCATTTGCTTTTTTCT
>NW_010282256.1:0-573 GCF_000690775.1 Eurypyga helias
TTTGGTTTGGTTTGTTTTTTTAAACAAAGTAATTTGATGACACGTACAACACCGAAGGAGTGATACATAAATGAGAACAAGACAGTGAGTTAGCAGAAAGCTATCGCTATAATTACCACAGATAATTGTGTGACCCTGCACAAACCCAGTACGTTGCAACTCAAAAAACTGGTAAAAGAATGCTCAGTTATCAGCCGCTGCTTCCCATCCTACATAGTACAAAAAACACCCCTAGAAGTCATGACTTTCAGCTACTAGTTCCTTGCCAACCACCATTTCATAGGTGCTGGGAAGGGATGACCAGAGTCACCGCAGACCAAGCCTGGGGCTTAACGTGCTCGTCCCTGAAGCCAGTGGTTCAGTCAGTCTGCTGTCCTACCCAGATCCCTTTATTGCTGTATCCCATTCACATCCCAAAGACTTCCAAACACTTCTTCTGGGCATGTATTTTAACTGGCTCTGGCATTTGCTTTTAACCTTAGGGCACAGATTTGCCAAGCTGAATATTTAAGGCAGAACAGCCACATTATGCCACATACTCTCCAAATCCTACTCAGTGCCTCTAAAACCTAG
>NW_010282257.1:0-573 GCF_000690775.1 Eurypyga helias
CCCCCCAGCTGAGTAGCTCTTTCACATGCCTTTGGCCAGCTGCGTACTACCTTTTAGTGTTTTCTGCTGATAGCAAAGAAAAAGGCAGGTGCAGAGAGCATTTTCCAGGTGCTGCTGAGCCTCGTATCCGTCATGGAGGGAGATGGTTCCTGCAGTGCTCTGGAGCAGAGGGTTTGGCCAAATAAGCCTCGTTACAGCGGGGCTGGGGAAGCGATGGGACCACCTCATTGTCATGGGGATGAGTAGTTCCTGCCCACAGGGGATGTTCCCTCTGTCCGTGAGCAGTCACTTCTTGCGCTGGCTCGCCAGTAGCCGAAACATCACTCGGAAAGCATCAGCCCTTCTGCAGCTCTGCTGACGGCTCCTGCAGGCTGGCCTGTGACCAACGGGCTGGACTGTAGATCCAGAGGGATCCTTTGCCCCAGCCTGGTGTCATTGTCTTTGCTGAATCACCTCCCCCCAGGGCTCCCGTTCTGCCCGGCCTCCTCCGGGGCATCTGGGGAGGCCTCACCGTGACTTTCTTCCCCAGCTTCACGGCCGATCCAGGGAGCAGTGGTACACGAGGGCTGCTGA
>NW_010282258.1:0-574 GCF_000690775.1 Eurypyga helias
TCCTTTTTTATCAACCGCTACCAGGTACACCACAGTTCTTCAGATAACTCTGCTGGCTTACTGCTGAACGCTACTGGAAGTATAAATGACTAACTTGCTAACCTACAACGCTGATTCTTGCAGGTTGTGAAATACTCACTGTTGGGGGGGATTGTGACTGATAAAACATGGAACTGAAAACTTCCATGAGAATCCATACACTTCAAAAAAAGTCTAGTATGTAGTTAAAGGTTTGGTTATCATCTTCCCATGGTGAGACTAAATAAATTGGAGTTATTTTCGTGAAGTGTATGAAAATTCTTGAATTTATAGAAATATCACAGCAAGGATATTTGAATTAGTTGCATCTTGAATGTAGTTTGGAGAGCTGGTATTTAACAGTCTGTTCTTACCATCGTATCTTCTCCAAACCTTCCGTGTCTCTTGCTCTTTTTCCCCTCTGTATCTCACACCATTTTTTATCTGATCTGTTCTTGTAATGCTGTGTCATAACCTGGAAGGTCACCAAGCTCTGCAGCCTTTTTGGTGAGTTCAGCTATATCCCATCATAGGAAGTAGGGTGTCACAATGTAAA
>NW_010282259.1:0-576 GCF_000690775.1 Eurypyga helias
GGTTTGATTTTTTTTTTCCCTCCAAATCAGAATTCTGGGTTTCCGACGAGCTCCGCTGGTGGTGGGCAGATTTGTGAATCTCCGTACGGAGATCAAACCAGTAGCCACCGAGCAGCTTCTGGGCACCTTCCTGACCGTGGGTAAGTGGATTCCAGGGGTTGTGCAGCCCCGTAAACACCAATGTGGTTAATGGGGAAAAGGAGCCGTGGGAATCTGACATAACCATAGAACAGTTAACGCCGACGCAGGAAGCTGGTGAGTCTTTCTGTGCCGAGAGAGACCGCAGCGCCAGTGTTGGGCGGGGGGAGGAGGACGTGATTTTTCTCTAGGTAGTTTTTCCTCCGTAACGCCTCTGTTCCCTCCTGCTGCTCTTCCAGGTGGGATTTTTGACCAAGAGTTTCCTCTCGGCTGTCAGAGGCGGTTAGAAAAGTATGATTAGACCCAAAAGGCAAAAAATAGAGTTGCGTTTGATGTGAACGCAGCAGTGGTTTGGGATAACGTACCGAGCCGGTGCGTCGGTTGGTGTTGGAGGTTGGTTGTGCTACATCCGGGTCTGCTGAGCGCTCAGAACCCAAC
>NW_010282260.1:0-569 GCF_000690775.1 Eurypyga helias
CTTCTATGATTCTGTGATTATTTCACTATTAGACTTTCTCTTTTAAACAAACCTCACCTGAGCAGTGAAGCTTCGTAGGTTTTCTCATGTTCTCACTAACAACTGCTATGGGGCTGCACAAATGATTGCTGCAGACCCTGGGCAGGGCGCTACGGTTCTGCCAGAAACAGTCAGGAGGGTGGACTCTGCCGCCCCACGTTATAAAACTTTGATATATACTGAAAAAAATGCTGAAATCACGATGCTTGTGGTTTCTGACCCAAGCAGGAAGGTGAAGTCCCCTGAGGTGTGTGCAGTAAGGTGTGGGGGAAGGACTCAGGAGGTGCTGACGGGGTACTGAGGACAAAAAGCCTGGCTGTCCCGGAGCAGAGGCAAGCTGAAGGGAACTACTCAGTGCATGAAGGTCCAGGTCAGTCTAATGCCACCCCAAATCCCAGTTCTGAGCTTACAGACTCAACGTGGCATCCCGCCCATCCCTGCAGGAGAGATTGTCTCACCTGCTATTGCTAATGAACCCGCTGCTGCTGGACTCCAAGTGAGACGTACTGATGGGGTGACTGGGCTGCTAA
>NW_010282261.1:0-574 GCF_000690775.1 Eurypyga helias
TTTAATTTTTTCTTAATGAGGCTTAATAACAATCCAAATACTTCCAGTAAAATTACATTTTTCCTTTGAAAATTGGATTCATGCAGACTCCAGCCATAAATATGCACCCATGCTGCAAATACGCAGACATGTCTTGTGAGTAGCTGCCATTGGATTCAGTGGTTCACTGGTAAACAATGCATCATTTCACACATGCCCAAGGCCACACATTTAGGTTTGGAGTCAAGACTCGTACGCTGCCCACAAGTCGCTATACAATTTGACGTACAAGTAGTAAGACCAAGTAGCTGCAAATGTCACATTCATAATGTCACATTCATAAAAAAAGTTTGAATTCTTTCTCTAGGAGTTTGGAAAGCCATTTTTTCCTTCAAGGAGATGCACATAAAAGTGATCAACAATTTAATGGAAACTAAAAAGGATGTTTTTTACAAAATGACATATCTAGTATGACCATAGGTTCCTATTATTACTAACACTGCCGAGAGAATCAATACTTACTTGATTTGCTGCATATAGATCTTTGCCTGCAATTTACCTTGCACAAAGTAAGACAGAATAATAAATAGAACAC
>NW_010282262.1:0-574 GCF_000690775.1 Eurypyga helias
CAGTCATTGACTTACTCTTGTTTCCGCAGCAATATCATCTGCCCAAAATGTATGTGAAGCTGGCTGGCCTTTACCCAGCCACGTTTAACAAGTCATTACCCTCAGCTTTTTAAAATAATGTCAGAATAATATTTTTCAGCGTTCTTCAACATCCCCTAATATTTCAGAACTGAGAAACCTTATCAGTGCCTCAAAGAATGCTCTAGACTGCTTTTCTGAAGGCCTTGCTTGCAAGCTACCCACACTTTTAAAGTCTTGCACTTTGTTTCCAAAAAGGTGCAGTGTTTAGCAACTGCATCTGAACGTCCTCCTTAGCCTGTGGAGTGAACAGACATGGTCTGTTTACGTCAACTGGCTTTTCCCCAGCTGCAAAAGTGTACCATTTACTGCCTATTGTACCTAGGCTACTACATGGGTGTGCAGTGTATTTACTATAAAAGCAGCCTGCAGGATGAGTCGCACGTTTGTACTGTGAGCGAAGCTAGCTGATACAAGGAGGAATCCATGCATATGACAAAAGGTGGGAAATGATGATCTGAAACACTCTTCAGAGACTGGGTGGAGAATGGATCGA
>NW_010282263.1:0-575 GCF_000690775.1 Eurypyga helias
TTGAAGGGAGGGTCCTGAACTCAGGCAGCCTCTAGCCTGGTATTCTCTCTGCAGTTGCTCTGTTGCAGCAGTTTTTCATGACTGAGGAGTTTTGTAGAGAGTACAGCTTAGACCATGACGTTAATCTTACCAGCAATTGCTGCGTTGTTGCATTTCTAGGGTCCCCCAGGCACAGGTAAAACAACCAGCATCCTCTGCTTGGCTCGTGCTCTGCTTGGTCCTGCACTGAAGGATGCTGTTTTGGAGCTGAATGCCTCAAATGACAGGTAAGAATGAATAAACCTTGATAAACTTCTAATGAAGAAGCAAGTACCCATTTTGATTTTTAGTTCAACTCAGGCTGGCTTGGTAGGCCTAATGCCACATTAAGGCCTCTAGTACTTACTTTAATGCAGTTTTTCCAACTAAAAGTCAGGTGTCTGACTGTCAACATCGGTATTATTACTTGACGTTTGATAAGCTTGATAGATACTTCGATGCACGGAAGTAGAAGCAAATGGAGTGCAGAATCTATAACGGTACTGTCTTCTTGAATTTGCTTTAATAAAGAGTTAAGCTTCCTGCATTCATGAAGA
>NW_010282264.1:0-577 GCF_000690775.1 Eurypyga helias
TATATTATATTATATATAATATATCCTGAACTCTACCTGCAAATCTCCTCCCAAATCTGTTTTAAAAAATACCAAATTAATTGAAAAGCTGTCTGTTTCTAACTTAGAAGAAGAGCAAGAGTTCTAGTTTTGCCTAAGCCTATGGCTGGCCTATAACAAATAGCCAAAACCCCTAAGGTGCTGTAGGGATTTTTTTTCCCAAGCGGTAGGTAACACCACCTGAAAACACGGCACAGTGAAATGGCCAGAAAAGCATGAAATTCATTATAATCTCTAATACGACTTGAGGGTGATAGGGAAATGAAGAACCCTTCATACCTTTTTTAAAAGACGGTTCAAAACTTCTGCTTTCTTGTCCAGGTTAAGGTCCTTAAAATAGAATTGAGGTCTTTGCTTTAAAGGAACATGTGGCAGAGTATCGTTTCTGGAATGATACCCAAGTGGAGTCCGGATCAACAATTCTGATACTGCGTGTTTTTACCAATATTGAAGCATTCTAGGACGAAATGTTGCCATGAACAATTGAAATTGGAGGATCATGAGGAGTGATCCTGAGGAAACCCTTCTTCCCCGTGAG
>NW_010282265.1:0-577 GCF_000690775.1 Eurypyga helias
GCCCTTGGCCTTGCACATGGCATCCGGTGTTTCACCTCTGAACGGTGCCAGATTCCCTCTTCTAAGCCGTGGGCCTGAAGACCTGATTTTGCTTTAGACTCCGACCCACCTCCTTCTTCAAAAGCGAACTAGTTCCTTGAGCAGCCTCAAGTCTGCTCCCAAAAATCCAGGGCAGCAGCTCTGCTGAGGGTTTTTAAACTTGAAAGTCTTTTTAAACTAAAGAAAAAAAAGGAAAGTATTAAAGGTGTGATCATTTTTAAATAACTACAGACACCCTGATCGCCACTACAGGGAGAACATCCGTACGGCCCAGGTCCAGTTGGAGTCGAAGCTGGCTGGTACCGTGGTGGGTAACACAAAAAAGGCTTTTTTAAGTACGTTAACAGCAAAAGGAAGGCTAAAGAAACCATCGGTCCCCGTTACCCGATGAGGCGGGTCACCTCGTCCCGAACTGGGATGAAGGTAACGCAGAAGCGTTGAACACTTGCTTCGCCTCCGTCTTTAACACCCCTGATGGGCTCTGGGCTGAAACTGGGGGAGAGGGAGAGAGAGAGACGCTCCCAGCCGACTTTTCATC
>NW_010282266.1:0-576 GCF_000690775.1 Eurypyga helias
ATGATTTCTCAAACTCTCTTCATTGAGACAGACATGTCCCCTAATCAGGTTATTCACGTATCTCCACTAAGAGCAGTTTAATACTGCAGTTAAACAGCAGACTTTCTTCTTTAATTTCATAAAAATCAATAAATAAAAACCCCTACTCCACTGCAGTGATGTTTTTTTTCTAGAGTGTTTGCAAGGCTTCTGGTGTAGTGATCTCATTACCTGCAGCTGGAAACATGCACACACTCTTGTATTTGTTCCAGTCCTATCCAAGTACTAGCTCAACAAATGAAGCAGACATGCAGACTTTTATGAGGGACAATTTGCATAATGCAGTCTTGCATGCATAGTCTCTTTTGTTCTAATCCTCTCCCCATTCATTACTGCGTTTCTAGACTGCACTTGCTCTCTTTAGCAAGATATGAAGACATATATCTGGAGAACAACAAACATCAGAAGTAAAATCAGCCTGAGGCTGTTCTATGTTCCAGCGTATGTGCTGCCAGTCAGAAGGAACTAAGGCTGACACTGTAGAGCCCCTTTTTGTGCTAGCATGTGGTCTGTGCAGACCACACATAGAATCACAGA
>NW_010282267.1:0-577 GCF_000690775.1 Eurypyga helias
CAGGGTCCTGCCGTCACCCTCCTGAGCTCCTGGGGCTGCCATGGGTGTCCTGCCCCCACCCCACGTCCTGAGCTGTGCCCGGGACATGAGGTTTACCCACAGCTTCTGACCATGGCATCCAAGGTATTTTCCAAAGGCTCCAGCCCCTGCTTACCTGCTGGAAACGGGTGTGCTGTGCCCTGTGGACTGCCCCACTCTACCCCAGTGTGCAGACCCAGCCGTTATCGTGTTCCAAAGGTCCCCAGCGGACACCAGGTTTCCGCAAAACCCATCACACCTTCCTGGGCTCCACCATGACCTGGTACAGCCGTGGTTTCGGAGCATTTCTGAGTCACGCTTGGCCCAGGCCCACAGGGACACGGCAGCGGCAATCCAGGCCCCCGTGGGCCAGGCTGGTGTGAAGGTGTGGGGCAGGGCAGTGCAGGTACTGGGATGCCTCAGGCGTCCTGGCAAGTGGCACAAGTGGTGACACCCAGAACCACGCTCTTCAGGGTCAGAGCGACTCGTTCCTAGCCCCACTGCCTGGGTGGGGGGGCAACACGTGCCCACTCCATCTCTCGCCGTGGTCGGTGTGACC
>NW_010282268.1:0-578 GCF_000690775.1 Eurypyga helias
TATCCACTCTCCACC
The DNA here is from genome assembly GCF_000690775.1 of Eurypyga helias. Lineage (NCBI taxonomy): Eukaryota > Metazoa > Chordata > Aves > Eurypygiformes > Eurypygidae > Eurypyga > Eurypyga helias. Next base: position 16 of record NW_010282268.1, read on the forward strand.
GAGCCTGTATGTGCTTCGGGGTTCTTGCACGTGGGAGTTCGTCTGGAGTGACTCCTTGTTTGCTGCATTGCCTCCCTGTCCCACCCAGATAAGCAGTGCTCAGCCCTAATCTCAGTGTTACCGGCTGACTACCATCCTAGCTGGTTCCTTGGGCAGCAGTCCTCCCAGAATCCTTGCGGCAGGTTCATGGAGGCAGTGATAAAACCCATCCCTTGAGAGGATCTGTTCTCTCCGGGGCTCTGGTAGAAGGCTGGGCACAGCGTTCTTCTATTGACAGGGAGCTGTGTTTCGCCATGACCAACCAGAACGTTATCGGATCCTCGGGAGGCCACAGACCGTCCTAAGGAGCAGCCATACATGTGCTTGCAAAGGTTGCGCAGCCCGTTCAGTCTCTCGCAGGATCATCCCGAACGTGCAGGAGCTGCCTCCGCAGCTGGGCCCGGCACAGCCCAGCGTAGTCAGTGTCTGCGCTCAGGGCATGGGCGACAGCCCGCAGCCGTGGAAGGGAAGGTCATGCTCGGCTGCTGCTCCCCGCAGCCACCCAACGCCACAGGAACAGGGTT
>NW_010282269.1:0-570 GCF_000690775.1 Eurypyga helias
CAAACCGTTCTATGATTCTATGAGTTACATCTTATTTATATATACCTGATAATGTATATGCATCAGTATTTCACAGAAACAGGAAACAGAATTCATCTTTCTATTTTGATTTATTTCCACTGAGGTTGAATTCAATATTCTGTTAAGAAAAGGGAAACATATCTTTTTAAGAAGGTGGTATTTAGAAGTTCCTGGAATTGATGCAGATGCCTCATCACAGACAGAGTGCAATTTTAGGTGGATCTGGGTGCTTTTGGGCAGATACCAAAAGCTGCCTGATATGGCAGAAGACAGAGGGGACATACATATCCTTTTAGAAAAGCAGACCCCTTCTGCTGAGGGGTAACTGTAGTGGTATGTGGTCCTGTCCTGCTTACAATCACATCCATAACTGCAATTGATTTGCAAAATAATTGTGTCTTGAGGCAAATAAGTCTCAATATATTTCCAGAAAAGTGAAATTGAAAATGTTTTGCAGACGGTTCTACTCTGAGAGAGGGAAACAGACAGACTGACACACAGACGTATGTTTTACTTAATTCAGTCAGTATCTTATTCTGCATTTCCAGG
>NW_010282270.1:0-573 GCF_000690775.1 Eurypyga helias
CCTGGTAGAAAGGGAATGGTGACCAGCGCCCTCCCCCTCACTTCCCACCACCCTGTTGCTTCTTCACGGCATACCCTTTCCTTCTGTTTTCAGATGGCTGCGCTCTTTGAACAACTTCTGAAGCACCACCAGAGGCTGTGTTCAATGGGCGCAAGTTATTTGGAGGCACGTGGCCAAATAATAACATATTCTGCTCTCAGTGATTTCGTAACATCTGTCGAACACACACTTTGCACACTGGGACTTGGTGCACAGGGCTGGCCAGGCACCCCTGTGTCGAAAGGGCTGCTTGACTTGAGCAAGAGCATCTTTTCTGGGGAAGAATGCAGGGAAAAGACAGAGTGGCTGGTGATACAGGCAGAACCGACCCGTGGTACACAGGGTCCTTAACCGGGGATTGGGTTTGCTAGAGTGGCTATTCTACACACGTGAGGAGAAACCCAGTTCCTCATCAAAAGGCTTTACAGTGTAGAGACATGCACAAGGACTCTTGAGAGCAGAGTTGATGCTGTTGGTAAAAACAAGCCAGAGGACAGGTGTGGGTTTGGGTTTTTTTTTCTGCTCAGCTGGCCC
>NW_010282271.1:0-573 GCF_000690775.1 Eurypyga helias
GATAACTTTTGCTTACCAGTTACAGTACCAGTGGTGTTTTTAGGTTGTGTTTGAAGGCATTAACATCCAAAATGAGTGTTAACTTAAAAGCAGATAACTAATAAATACTATAATAAACAGCCTGTGATGGCAGGCACAGCATAGTGAGACCAATTTGTTACTATCATCTAGTAAAAGCAGACCACTTTGAGTTTATTTGAAGGCCATTTATCTCTACAACAATTGCAAATAGGTTTAAACAAATGTTTCTAAATAGCAAAGGCCTATTTTTTTGTTATATATAATAAAAGTATTTTTAAAAGATGTTTTAGAATTATTATTTGTCCATGATTAAATTATTTCCTATTCATATTCTCAAACCTAAGTAATTAATTTAAAGCCTGTCTCTAACTAGATGCAATTATACACCATCATTAACTTCAAGCTCATTTTATTTTACTGAAATGTAATAGTATTCTGGTAAGAGGGGAAGAAAGTCAGCAGGGATAACAAGTTTTAAAATATGGAATGAAAACCAATAGCAAATAAAGGAATAAACATGAATATTCTAACAAAACTTTTTTTTTTTTTTTT
>NW_010282272.1:0-579 GCF_000690775.1 Eurypyga helias
GGGTCTCTGCTCCATCATGACCCTCCCTGTGCCGGGCATCGCAGAACTGCTGAGATACGGAGAGAGCTCAGAGGTGTCCAGGGGTTTGTACCTCCTGGGATGCCCCTCTTGGTGCTGGTGCTGGCAGCAGAGTGGCAGGCTGTCCCCAAGGAGGAGATGCCTGGCACAGCCGCAGTCCGTGGAGTCGCTGGGAGCAGCCAGGAGATGAGTGGGCTTCCCCCAGAAGCTGTGCTGCTGGAAATATTGTGGACATTTGCCCCCATCAGGGGCAGCGAGGTGTGACCTTCACGCGTGGCAGGCACATCTGGAAGACGTTTGGCCAGCTGCATGCTCGGTGGGGTCTGTATTTGGGAGCCAATGTCACAGGCCCTTTCTGGGTCCTTTGTGGCGTGTGGAGGCCTTTTGCAGCAGAGCTGGTGTCCTGGCTATGGATGTGATGCCCGGAAGCAGCTGGGTTTCATGGCCTGGGATGTCTTGGGATTGAGATCTTGAAAATGTTGGGTTTGGGTGTATTCAGCAGCATTGTTTGAGGGCAACAATATTGTGGCATCACAACATGCTGCTTCTCTGAGGTCCTGC
>NW_010282273.1:0-578 GCF_000690775.1 Eurypyga helias
CATATATTTAAAAAAAAAAAAAAGCGCCAGAAAAGAACATTTCATATGATCTCTACTGTCGACAGTGTGGTTCAGCGCACAACACGTATTTGTTTAACACCGACATGAGTGAGGCAGTAGTTCTAGATTGCACATTAGTTACAACATGTTGACTCAGTTGTATAAAACATGGAATGATACATGGCAAAAATAACAAGAAGGGAAAAGCACGTAAGAGATAGAAAAGGATTTGCTTAACCCATCGACCACACCAGGGAGCCAGGAAAACATATCAGTGTTCCAGCCCTTCCATGTCTGGTCTGGAACGTGGGTCAGCGTTCGTATTTCCTTGGTAATTACTTTAACCATTTTCCCTCTGTCATCAATTTTTAAGCAACATTCAGTTTACCCCAAACACCTCCTCATTGTGCTAGCAGGTAATGGAGAACCACGCGATGCTGTAATATCGCTGTTCGCATTTGCGTGGCCTGATCCGCCAATAAATCAAGGGCACGGGCTGTCTCATTAGTGATGATGTCTGGGACACCTTGTAACTGAATAATGGGATCTAGATTAGAGATGGGTTCTCGAGCACCGCT
>NW_010282274.1:0-580 GCF_000690775.1 Eurypyga helias
ATGTCCAGTTTTTCATCAAAAAAAAACTTCCCAGGCCAGTGGTCATCTCCCTGCTGGGGAGGGCTGGTGGGCCTTAGTGAGGGTGTGACATAGCTGACTGGGGTGACAGCTCCAGTATTACAGGTTTTAAAATCAACTTCTGTACCCTTATCTACAGCTTGCCCTGCCTGTGACACTGGAGTAGGATAAACACATTTATTGTCCATTGTGGATCTCTTCCTGAGTTGGGGCCAAGACATCTGTATTGATTAAGACACTGAAAAGCACTCTGTTCCTGGAGACTGTCTGCTCACAGAGGACTGTCAGTGCGGAGCAGGAGGCTCATGGCTGGGACCGAGGCTGTCCATTTACCGTCTCTCTCTTAACTGCAATATTCCTCCTGATTCTCATCCCTTTTAACGTTGCTGGTGGCTGCAGTTTTTCACGTAAGTCGTTGATGGGAATACATCTGCTGGCTTTAAAAGGGATCATAACTTCAGTTGGCTCTCCCACAGCGCTGATGCCCCAAGCAGCGCATCAGGTGCCCACGGGCGCGTGCTCCTCCACGGCGGCTGCTGCCTTCCACTGCGCAGGTTGGGGC
>NW_010282275.1:0-578 GCF_000690775.1 Eurypyga helias
TGCCTGAGTGTTCTAATGTTCTTAAGCAGCTACAAAGACTTCATGGGTTAACAAAATTATTTTCCCAAGTAACTCTGTCTAAGGTATTGGATTAGTTTTGCTTAAAATCTGCAAAATTGGGTGAGGTATATGTTGTCCTGCAGCTGGAAAACTTGGATGTTTGTCATCTTCCTTGAGGGTGATTGGAACAACACTTAGAGATGCTACTGAAAGGAAACTCCTGCTGCAGCAAATAGTGGGTGAAATTATTCAGAAGTACTCATGCTCATAGCAATTCTGCTTTTAAATCTATTCATTTTTCTTTGTATGCACTCCTTTTCCACCTAATTTGGCACAGCTCTGTTGCCACTTGGTTGTTGATATTACAATGCAGGGGTTGATAAGCACTTGCCAGCATTCAGAAGCTTTCTATTCCCACACTTTACAAGCCCTGGCTGTTTTTCAAACCTGTCATTTGAAGCTGTTTGAATCATGGAAGAACAATGACAAACGAGGGAGAAAGTGTTACTACTGATATTTATCCAAGAGCCTCCTTTGGTGCAATTACCAACTGGGGAGATAAACAGTGTGGTGGAAAG
>NW_010282276.1:0-579 GCF_000690775.1 Eurypyga helias
AGATAAGAACAATTTAATAATTTAACATAAATGACTATTATAGTCATACTAATATTATGAACAATACAATAATACTAATATTACTACTTATGATATGTAGTTAAAATACTACTACCACTACTGATAATAATAGGTAATAAAAACAGTGGAAAAAACCAGATGATACTAAATGTCCCAACTAAAATCAGCACATCTTAATACTCTGAGAAGTGGTCACTCCTGTCTGTGTATTGACATTACCAAGACAGACTTAAAAGAAACTTGAGCAACACCTAATTGATTAAATTTTCACTTTCAGGTGGAAATAAGGACAACATCAGAGCAGGATGCAAAAAGTGTGGCTACCGTAAGTTTGTATTAAGCGATATGAAGTTACGGTGTTTTCTTCAATTTATGGTATTAGAACTGCCTTTTGAGAAGGGGTGAAAAGTGAAAAAGAAGTGTTATGCCTTGTTGCCCAGATGTTTGTCAGTTTAAATTACCATAATTCTATTTTTTAATTTCCTATTCATTCTCTATCTCCTCACACGTCTTTCTGCTTTTGAAAACTCTTGAAATTCTCAGTTTAAAAAAAAAAAA
>NW_010282277.1:0-565 GCF_000690775.1 Eurypyga helias
GCCCTGCTTGCTGCTGAGCCACCCTGGCCCTGCTCCATTATTGCACATCAGGGACTCTGCTTTCCTCATGGATTTCTTCAGCTCAGCTTTCTTTTCTTTCAGTGACTGATAGTGTATATATCTTCTCTCCCACTCTGTAAATTCTTTCCTTGAACAGTATTGTAAAAGCCATAGTTTTAACCTGGTTTTTGCACATGTGCATGGTCTTGCGTGAGGGCCAAGTCACAGTGTGAGGTCACGGGCTGAGTTTCACATCTTCCGGTGTAATTCAGCACTGTAGGGAGTGGAGTGGCATTGCTGTTCCTTGTCTGAGGATTTGGCCGTACGTGTAGAGATTTGTTTGAATTGCACTTCTCTGTGTTTGAGAGGGTTTTAATGTTGGAAAGACTGATTCCTTAATTTAGTATCCAAATCAAAGATACTGGTCTCCTTATGTTTGCTCTAGAGGGGAGCACAAATTGACAAAGGAAGTTCTTAGGATAAGGTTTATAGGTTGGCTCTTTATTTTGAAGTTACTCCCCAGACCTGTTTCTGTTTCCCCGTTTCTCCTAGCACCTGACTGTGA
>NW_010282278.1:0-578 GCF_000690775.1 Eurypyga helias
TAGCCCTGTTCTGCTACCAACCCCCACCTCCAACCCCAACACAGCTTGTTTGCAGGGCGATGGCTGGGAGGCAAGCTTGTCTGGCCTGGTAGAGGTTGCATGGTAGAAGATCCTTGCCTTAGATTGTTCAGGGGCTTGACCTTGTGTTTTGAAAGGAGTTTGGTGAAGAGGAGGGGTATTAGCTGAAATAAATGAAGTGCACAAAAAGCTACTAAAATGTGCTCTGCTTGCTGTCTCTCTATACAGGGAACTTCTTGTACCATCCCCTGCATCCACCATCTAAAGCAGGAGACCAGGGGAAACGAGCATTCCTCTACCTGTGATTGGTTGTGTCTACTCATAAACCTGTGTAGGAGCTGATTCTTTAAACCATTCATTTTCTCCAAGTTCTTCCTGGCTTGCTGACGATTTCCCAAGAGTGAAGTGAATAGTTCAGGTTGTGCCAAAAATTATCCAGGGCGCTAAGGTGAGGAAGGAATCCAGGACCCAAAGGTGAGGAAGGAAAAGAATACACATCCCTGTTCTAGTGGTGGTCAGAAACTGCTCTTATGGGTGTTCAGACCCCTCATGCTGTCTGC
>NW_010282279.1:0-579 GCF_000690775.1 Eurypyga helias
CTGGGGTCCCTGAGAAAGTGAAATAACCCTCCAGAGTCAATCCAAGGTGCCTCTGAGCCGAAACAGTGTCTCTGATGAGCTGATGAATAAGGAGGAAGATCAAAACAAGCAGAGAATGACCTTTAGGGTTGCTGCATGAGAAACAGGGTATGTTCAGAAACACTCCACCTCCCGGCTGTGAAACCATCACCCACAACTGTCATGCTTAGCAACCACCTTCAACCTTCCCTCCACAGGCAGAGATGGCCTTTTTTGCATTTAATAGCTCCTGATGCATTTCCTTCTGGCCCCTTTCTGAACCCCTGTAATAGTATCCCCAGCCTCCTTTCCCAAGGGGTTTTGCAGCTCAGCTGGGTAATGAGTGAGGAGTTGCCAGCTTCGGTTGGTTTTGCATCTACCAGGAAATTTCTCCTCTGTGTCAGGAGAGAGATGCTATTGGATTCATAATGAACTTGATCCTTATGGACAGCCATGGAGTCTGGATCTACATGGTGACAGCATGCCCCTTCTTATGACTGGTTTTCCTCTGAGGGTTTATTTCCTGGTCAGCAGGTGTGTCATGGTTTAACCCTGGCTGGC
>NW_010282280.1:0-576 GCF_000690775.1 Eurypyga helias
AAATACAGGTAAATTTCCAAAAACATGCAGTTTGATGAACAGCACTTCTTCAGAAGGTCCAGAGTTTAACTTTAAAACACCCAGCAATACAAATTCAGTAAATCCCAAGAGTATAAATTTTCAGAAGATGAAACCAAATGCTTACTGTCTTCAGCCTCTGGTCTGAATGATGAAAAAGGAAGGACTATATCCAGTTGTATTAAGTTAAATTTTCCCATTCTTCTGAGAATAATGAAAAATATGAAAACTAGGATGAAACAGGGCTTTTATTCCTAGGGTAACAACTTCAAGTTCTACTTCATAACTAGCACAAAAACATTCCTGTTGCTTGACAAGGAAATAAGAGTAAGAAATCGAATATGTAATCTAAATTATCCCATCCAGTTCACGAAAACTAACAATCTGATCTGTTCCAGTTCTGTCCTGGGGAAGAGAAGTCTGTATGAGGAACAACAACTGTACCAGCTCAATTGCTTTTGAACATTAGAGTCACTGCCATTCTTAGATATTCCCATGAACTTATTTGCCCTAAGATGATTTCAATTATCTGAGAATCACCTGGCTAGGGGAGAAGGG
>NW_010282281.1:0-577 GCF_000690775.1 Eurypyga helias
CACCTGGAGAGCTCCCATTTCACCTAGAAGCCACTTCTCTGCTCCTCTGCTCGCTCCCACTTTGCCCTCGCTGTCTGCACGCTGCCCAAGAGACACACCAGCAGCACAAGGTCTGCACCTGTGTCAACGCACAAGACTCAGCCCAGCCCCCCAGGCTGCAGCCAGAACACCTTCAGAGAGCAGAGACTCAGCCGGCAGACAAAAGGCTTTAGACTATGGCCCAGTTCTCCATCTATGGGCAGAACAGAACTTGACAGTCTGTTCACTGCCTACACTCGGCAGACTCTGCCTGAGGTTTCTGCATTGGCAAAGGGGGCATAAACCAGACAGTATGTATTTTACATGCAAACCAAAAAGCTTTGTCTTGAAATGAAGAAAGCTTTGGCTGGACACTCCTATTACCTACAGGTTGGGGATTTTCTGCATACAGAACAAGGCCTGCATTGCCCGAGCGAGGACACTTCTCTGGAGAGAAACTACACCCAGCTAGGACACCGTCGCGATGTCTTTATACGCACTGAAATATGGACACAGAACACATGCAGCAAGGACAAACAGAACCCAAACTGATGGATTA
>NW_010282282.1:0-577 GCF_000690775.1 Eurypyga helias
GTCAGCATCAGTGTGTTTTCTTTATCCGTTCTCATGTCCAGGCCAAAACTTCCTCCTGGTGAGAGTAAAGTATTGTGAGAATTACTGGAAATCTCACAAGCCTCACTGCCTAAGATCAAGGCATAGAAGCAGAGTTCTGATTCAGGGCCTCTAGCTTCAAACACCATGGGTTCTGCTTTTGGAGATGTTAGTGCAACACGGCTGCAATTTGCAATCTCTCTGCTGGGATGAGGATTTTGCTCCTTATTTATTTTTCATTCCATAGTCTGTTAGCTTTAGGCTCTTTTCTGTGTTTCCAAACAAAGCAAACTTGGCACAGGTTCTCATCAAGTAGTAAGAAGAAAGTGTGACTCTCTGAAGTTCCAAAGAGTGCTTAATTCTTTCTTCATTGTATTTTCAATTATTTAAGTCAGGGGCTTTTTAACTGTGGGTACAGGTTGGCTACTTGCACCGTGGTACCTCAGTCTCAGCTGTGACATTGGTTGCTGTTGTAATACGAATGATCTTTTTGAACTCTGCAGTCTGCTGTCTTTGAAATGTAAAATTTCTGTTTGCCATTTGAAGATGGAGTTTCTCA
>NW_010282283.1:0-579 GCF_000690775.1 Eurypyga helias
ACCTGTGCCAGTGCCTCACCACTGTAGCTGTACTTGTAATCCTTCTGAGAGGAGCACTGACTTTTCCTAACTTTTCTTGAAACCTTACATAGCTTGAGGGCAGAACAGACCATTTAGGAGGATTGATTTTGTAATTCTGGTGCTTCTCATGTTTTTCATTTAGTACAGAACAACCTGTTTGCACATAAACCAGTGCAGAAAAGGTATACCAACTGAAGGGCTTCCACTGAGCCACTTGTGGTCACCACGCTTGGTGGTCTGAGAAGATGGTTCTGACTGTTTGGCTTGGTATGGATGAGGGGAATACATGTGTCTGCACATTCCCCACATCTGCCCCTGTATAGACATAATGGTTAATAACCCCCATCTCAAACAAACTCAGCCGAATGACTGCATCTGGCTAGCCTTGTGTTTAAGAAGTCTCTCTAGCTGATTGCTCACTGAGAAAACAAAAAGTCAGTTCCTTCTCTAAAGTTTGTAACGTATCTGAGGCATGTCTCGTGTAACTGGGAAGAACTGCCCATAAGATTTGCCCTGGCCAAGATCTTTTACAGAACGATACACTAACACACTTTCTTT
>NW_010282284.1:0-577 GCF_000690775.1 Eurypyga helias
CACAGCCTTCCCACGGGGTCACAGCTTCCTTTGGACATCCCCTTGCCACGGCGTGGGGTCCTCTGAAGGTCACCATGACCCATGAGGATTGGCAGCACCTAGGCCATCCCGAAGCACAGGCGTAGCCTAGTGAAGTTCAGGAGACATAAGACGGAGAAAAATAATCCCTAAGAATGCAACAGCACGATGAGTTCTTGTGGCCACGTTGAGCTGGGTGTCGCATCTCTTTTCACGGCCTTGTCCTGCCGTCAGTCCCGCCTTATGGTGCTCAACAGCTTTGGGCTTCGCTTCCCTGTCAGCAGTTTAGTGTGGAACTAGTGGCCAGGGTTTCCAGTCGGCAGCGATGCGGTGTTGCCACCTGCTTACCAAGGAGTCCCCTAAGCCACTGTCCCTGGTCAGGGTTGCTTGTGGCTTTCCGTGGATTCCCTGTGCCTGTGGCATTCACACTCAGTCCCACCCTATGTCTGTAGGTCTCCCTGGGCCACTGCGATGAGGATTACGAGTTCCTCTCTTCTCTTTCCAAAATGGGAAGGCCACCTCTTGTTAGCGGACAGGGAGAAGTTATCCTCCCCCTCTA
>NW_010282285.1:0-579 GCF_000690775.1 Eurypyga helias
ACTGTATTTGCTGCTCTCTAAGATTTTTGTCATCTAGCAAGAAACAGTTGGCCATACTCTACCCTGGGGCCTGGAAGGGATGCCCCAGGCACCAGCATAAATAGAATTTCGTCCTCCTTTGTAGACTTTGGGTTTGTAATTAAGTGAACTGCAACTTCCAGACTGAAGAAACAAAACATGCTGTGTGTACTTGGGGAAGAAAAAAGTTGCCATACAAGTCCTCTTTGAGAGCTGTCTGTCGCAGTGACTCTGCTATGCACACTTTTTGCAGAGTGATAAAATAAGTACTAAAGAGGGAAGGGTGAAACCTTGACTACTCAGACGTTTCTGACTCTTAAGTAGAGTGTTAATTTCTTCCATGACATTCCATGAAACAAGAGAAGATGCCCTTGAAAATATGAGAGGAAAGGATTGTTTGTAAACTGGTTTCATACTGGATTTAACATGATGGGAGAGCCCTGGAATTACCTGTAGATGCGATAAGAGCACTGTGTCTGCATCCATGCAAATCCAGTTGTAGGACTGGGAAATCCAAAGAGGCTTTTCAGTTTGGCTGCTAGGAGAGTGGTGAGGCACTGG
>NW_010282286.1:0-580 GCF_000690775.1 Eurypyga helias
GGTCCCCTCCAACCTCAACCATTCTAGGCTTCTATGATCTTGCATCACATCTTTTCTACGCTTCAGTGTTGCGTGAAGCTTTATGCCTCTGCTGTATTTCAGCAGAAGTCTGAGGTGGTAACAGTGATGCTTATTATGCACCCTCCTCACAGTAAAACTGTTACAGGGTTTCCAGGGATGACCACTGACTGCACTCCACCCCTCAGCTGAGATCCAGGATACCTGCAGCAGAGAACCTGAGCCCAGCTACACAAGTCATTTCAGAAGAGGCTGACTCAGAGTATTGTGTGGTAGTTCCTACAGATGATTGGAAATGGAGGGTTAGGATCATCGCTCTCCGGCCAGGCTCGCCTGCAGGAGCTTGGATCAGGTCTGCTGGCACAGTCGAGCTTTTCACCTTCATCCCAGGGTCACCCACAGCAGATTCAGCGGACGAATCCGCTCTGCACTGACGTGCGGGTGCTGCTGTAACGCCCAGCAGACAACCCTACACGTGTGCGTGCACGAGGAAAAGTGTCCCCCGCGGGCAGACCCAGGCCCGCCCGCACCCACACGCCCGGCCCCCCACACACGCGCCCCA
>NW_010282287.1:0-580 GCF_000690775.1 Eurypyga helias
AACATATAGTATATGTATATTAACAGTATATTAACAGTATATTTTCACGATTCCTGTGGAACAATTGCTGCTTGACAAACCGATGTTTGCCAGCTTGGAAGAAGATGTAATTTTAGTTTCTGTGCATGACTTTGCCTAATTTTTCCTGATTATTTGTCACTCTCAGCATGTTCACTTTTAATATGCTATATAACAGGAAGCTTGAATTCTAAAATGCAATTTAATAAATTTTTCACATTAAGTTAATTATTTTATATACCCATTTGCTTAATACAGTGAAGAAATCTGTCAGGCTTTTATTCTGGGATTTTAATGTAAGCAATTTCCAAGAAAATCTAGATAGTTCTAGTTTTACAGTTATAGGACTGATGAACACATCTATATTGTTGTAATGCCATATACATACGTCTATACATATAAACAGTAATGAAATCATGGAACTGATCATATCACAGAAACAGTCTTGAGTCTAATGATCAAGATTTCTGTTCCCACTTCCGTCCATCAAGTTAAAATAAAAAATTAGAAATGGGTACATTTATAATTCAAACAAAACCTAGTGTGCTGGATTCAGCCAGGA
>NW_010282288.1:0-577 GCF_000690775.1 Eurypyga helias
CCCAAACCATTCTGTGTTTCTACAAGCCACGTGCCCTGAACCTAAGCCTGTGCAACCCATACCCTGAGAGGGACACAGCCTCCCACCTTCCTCAGGTTGTGGTACAACCAGGCTCTCCAGCACAAGACCGAACACTCCTGGCCCTGACCCCTGTGTTCATGACTGATGCCATGAGCTTCCAGGCACGGTCGGCTACGATGGATGCTTCCCCATCCAAACTGGATGGAAATCAGCAAATTCATACTGCTGTATTAGCAACACATGGGCTTTACAACCCAAACCAATGGTTTAAGCCTGAAGGTGAGCTTTCATAGAATCACGAGGCTATGGTGAGACAGATCTGGGAAGAGTTAAACCGATGCATGGCATCTGCAAAAGCTCTGCTCACCTTGGAAGAGATCACCAGTCAGCGTCCAGGCCAGCACTGCCCATCCCCTGGAAAGTGAATTTACACTCATTTCTAAATAGCACTGAAGATAGCATTTGAAGGGCACGGCACTGCCTGCCCGTGTCTCACTACAAGCAAATGCTGACGGGCTGGCTAATTATTCAGATGCTTGGGGAAAAAAAAAAATAA
>NW_010282289.1:0-582 GCF_000690775.1 Eurypyga helias
TCCAGCTTTCACAGGGAAGTCTCGCCCCGGGGCTTTGCCCTAAGAACTCCGCGCAGGAAAGACACATGTCTTTCAAATGTAACTCTGATTGTAAGCCCCTTTGTTGTCGCGAACGGTGCACACTGGCAGCCATTTTGTAGGAATTTGAAATGCAAATTCCGTTTCCAGTTCCTAATCAAACACCTTTTCTTCCTCTAAACTTGATGCAGATGCTTGTTCTGACAGATGCCATTTCAATTCCAACACCTACTTTATGTGGATTTTTTCTTTTCTTCAGTAAAAACCCCATATAAACGGGACCAAAACCTCCTAATGCCATTGCGAACTGCCAACGCCATTCTCATGCTTTCTGGCTGTTAATTTACTTTCAGCATGTACTTATCATGGTAATTTTCTCTGGAGATAAGCGCAAGAGATAAGTGGGAGCAAAAGACAGCATGGGAGGGGGAAGAACCACCCTCCCTTTGTGTGCCGCTTATGGCTTCCCCCCCAGCGAGACCAGCTGCCCCGCTTTTTACCCCATCATTTTAATGCTCAGTAGGCTGCGTGGGCTGTACTAAAAATAGAATCATAGAATCACAG
>NW_010282290.1:0-583 GCF_000690775.1 Eurypyga helias
CATCACGAGCCACTCTGGGTATCTCCCCCACCTCGCTACCACCCACCCAGGCTGGTCACATCTCCTCCTCCTCCTGATTTGGGGGCAGGTGGCTGAAGTAAGCAGTGGCCCCCTCCCCAGATCACAGCTGGGCCGTGGGTATGTCTCAGCCCGGCGCAGACACAGGCTGTTGGCATTCAGGCGGCTGGAAGGTAGTGACAGTGCCCAGGTCTCGGCCACCCCTGTTCACAGGCTGCTGGCCCTGGCATCACGCCGGGGCATTGCCTGCACCGTGCCATCACCTCCCCGCCTGCACTGGGCCACAGCCACCCCTGGGCCACATCCCGGTGGGACAGGTAGGTCTGTCCCCAGCTTTCCAGACTGCACCCAGGGCCGGGGGTGACCTGGCCACTAGCTCTTCGGGCAGCACCGTCCTACCTTGGCAAGTGAAGCAGCGGATGTGGAAGTGATTGCTCTGGACACGCACCACCTCGCCCTTGCAGGTGTCCCCGCAGCGGTAGCACTGGATGACGGTGGAGCTGCTCCCAGGGGTGTAGGGGTTTTGCTGATAGGGAACTGCTGGCAGAAAGGAGGGAGGGAAAAG
>NW_010282291.1:0-581 GCF_000690775.1 Eurypyga helias
TTTTCACAGAATACGTTTTATATTTAATACAGTGTGTTACCCTGGTGTGTTTCATATCAACCACATTAACACCTTCTGGAAGCAGTATCATATCCCTTATTACAAACCAGACAAATGTCTGCAAAGGGGCTGAGGAATATTGACAGCACCTTATCTCCCCAGTCAAACACACATACTTAATGCAGTGCTTTAAAAGGCATTGGTATGTGCTACTAGTATCATAACATCAGCATTTAATAAAGTCACAGTTTTCGTTTAAAGCTGTTAAAATACTTCTGATATCTCACAGTTAATGTTCTTAACTCAATTCAGAAGCTTTTTATTATGGGAATGTTTCTGCAAATTTCATAACATACTGATATTTTAACAAATAAAGAAATATACAGTAATGGAATTAAATCAGCCAGCAACAGCAAAAATTATAAAAAGCTAATAATTTGGAATTTATTTAGAAAATACTGGTCCTTATTTTGTAGTTGTGACTGTAAGTGCAGCTATTTAGCTTTACCCTGTGTGTGCATGTGAGCGTGCACGCATACACATATAAACTGCATTATTCAACATCGTCTGCAAGTGAAGGC
>NW_010282292.1:0-580 GCF_000690775.1 Eurypyga helias
TTTTTCCCCCCCTTGTCTTAGTTTGAGAAGAAGGACATATTAAAGAAAAAAAAAGAATGTCAGTTAGCTAAGAATTAATATCAGTGATAATAGTTATTCTGTTATTATCGACCAAATTAAAGGAATTCATTTTCAGCTGGTGCCAAAGCACAAGCTTACACAATCTGAATCCTGAACCATTCAGCAGGGGAAGCTGGAAGGCTAACCAAATGCTTGCAGAGCCTGTGCCTGTGTACACAGGCCTTTTCTTCACCAAGGCTTACGTATGAGCCACAATCTTATTCCTTGTAGAAGGTGCGTCACCACTTCTTCCTTTTCAATATGAACTTAAAAGAGCCAAATGGGAGTGGATCTTTGGGTAGTGTAAATTTCATAGTCCTATTTGTCTTTCATTGATACGTCTTTGTGCTCTGTATGTTTGTAAAGCAGAATACATCAACACCATTGAAGTGAAGATTGATTGGGAAACTGAGTAAGGAAGTTATAATATTTACATGCATTATAACACAGACCTGCAGTTTCAACAGCTTCATCCAATAACATCCCTGTTACAGGTTGTAAATTCATAGAATGGTTTGGG
>NW_010282293.1:0-580 GCF_000690775.1 Eurypyga helias
GGTTGCCCAGGGAGGCTGTGGAGTCCCCACGCTCGGGGACACTCAAAAGCTGGCTGGACACAGTCCTGGACAACTGGCTCTGGGTGACTCTGCTCGAGCAGAGGACTTGGACCAGGTGACCTTGGCCATTCTGACTCTGTGCGAGGTGAGCAGCAGCCACCAGCACAGCGAGATGGGGCCCTTAATTTCTGCCACACTGCAGGAAGTTCAGGCTGCCTTTTTTCTTGAAAGCCAGCACATCTTCCTGGAGCTCTGGCATGGCAAGAGCTTGGAGCAGGAAGTGGGCATCTAGAAAGCCCCAATGGCCCCTGACTGTCCAGGGCGCTGACCTCCCCTGGACTCTGACCTCCCCTCAAGCCTCATCGCAGGGATGCGTGTCCTGAGGCACCCTGCCCACGCGCTGAGGGAAAACACAAGAGCGGGTGAGGCAGAGCTGCTCCAGCATCTGCCACAGCCTTCAGCCAGGTGGGAGCAGCCCTGGCCCTGCCCGGGGCACCCTGTGGCGGGGGCTCGGCCCCCTCTCCGGGCCCTTGCAGCCCTGACAGGCCCTGTCGGCGCTCCCGGCCGCGCCTCGGGGCCG
>NW_010282294.1:0-583 GCF_000690775.1 Eurypyga helias
AAAGTGTTTCTCTTCAAAAGGATTTGCCTCCTCAAATCTTTCCATGCGAGCCGGTTGCCAACGGGCGTCAGCTGCTTAACGCGCCCGTAGAGCCGGTGCTGGATGCTCTGCGCGTGCTGTTCCCGCCTCGCCGCGCCAGGAAGGCAAACCCCATCATCCCACGTGCCCCCCCGGTGAGGCATGGCACTGGGGGACCCGGATGCTGCTGATCAGCACCCACCTGTCCTACCTTCAATGCCAGCACACTTGGGGAAACAGGTAACCGCCCCGCAGTCCCGAATCTGCTCCAGGCTCTGCCGGAGGCAGTTCGGAGGGAGCGAGCAGCAGAAGGGCGCAGAAGCAGCAAAGCTCCATTCCACGTGCACTGCTTAATAACTACAGAAGTGAAACAAAAATCACACGTCCCAAAGCCCCTAAGAGGAATTATGTTACCAAACACCAGGAAATTCATGGTTCAGTCACAAGGCAATAACTAAACCCCCCCCACATCATCCCGGATCTTATACAAACCTTTACATGCCCCCCCCATCCCCGGTGCTTACATCCAGCACAACCGGCAGCGCTCAGAGGCGATGGGAATTCC
>NW_010282295.1:0-583 GCF_000690775.1 Eurypyga helias
AAAAACCCATGGGCTTCAATAAATTCTGTGCATGTTATCATCTCTTCATCGAGTCCAGAACCTAATTTGGTGACGTGCTTGCCTTAAAACCACCATGATAAGCCTCTCCTTAGAACTAAGTACCTAGCCGGGACGGCCAGTTTCAACCAGCACAGTGCCAGATGTTTCCAGATGGAAATCTCCGCGATGGATTTATGGAGAACCATGTAGCGACCACAGCCTTAAGCCTCGATGCTCCAGCCTTACTCAACCGTCTGAGGTTGTGGCTCCACAGCGGGTAAAGCTGATCTCAGTTGTCCCTGGTGTGACCCCACTCCACAACCCGTGGGATTTCTCCCCACACCAGCCCTGGTGCCGGCCAGATCCCATGACAAACCAGTTCGGGTTCTTAGCCTGCCAGAAGTGTTTTCCCTTTTTTACTTCCAAGATAAAATCCTTGGTTATGCTGATCACGCTATTTTTCTTTCATCTTAAAACCGCATTGACAAGGAACAGATAGTAGAGATGAGTTGCCCGTGACCACTGGTTAAATATTAATTGATTAGAGATCGGAAAACAAACATCCTCAGTCTACCCCCTTTTT
>NW_010282296.1:0-582 GCF_000690775.1 Eurypyga helias
AAAAAAAAAAAAAAAAAAGTGGTCAAGGTTTCTTGTGCCAACATTTTAAATCCTTTCAAAAATTTATAGGAACAAAGCAGGCTGGTGTTCATTACCTAGAAGGAAAATCTTCATGCAGATGGAAGTCACATGTGGATTTAGTCATTACATCTGTTTTGACACTTGAGTGTAAAAAAAATCTGCAAACACAGGCACACAGAACAAAACTCTTAGGTGGACTCTTCTATGTTAAAAGATCTATTAGAGAGTTTCTCAAGCGCATTCTTAAGAAGAAAAATTAAATTACAGAAGAGCCTCCTTCTGATTAAAAATATTATTTTTAATCATATGTGCTGGATCTTCTGAAGCAATTTGAGTGGATTATTTTGCAAAACTGGTCAATTTCCAAGGAGCAGTTATCACAGTGGGAAAGGCTATATGTTGTAGCTATAATAATATCTCTACAGGCATGATAAATGTATCTGTGATTGGACCAATTGAGATTTCATGGTCTGAAGCATTATGAATTTGTCAGTTCTGTTCAATTGTTTCCAGCAAAGTGACTCCATCATACTGTTCATGTTATTTGAGGGGAAAAAAAAA
>NW_010282297.1:0-574 GCF_000690775.1 Eurypyga helias
AAAAACCCAAGTTTCATGTTTGCAAGACTTTGGTATATATTTACTTGAGCATCTTCTATGTTTTTTAATGCAGAATGGTTATTTGATGCAGCTTCAGCCTGAATGTTATTAGAATGCTGGTTAAACTCAACAGCCATAACCTGGTTTTGGGCAAGCGTGACTGGCGTCTTTGAGCTGCCTTTGGCTCTTCGGCCAAACGATGGTGCCAGTGTGCAGTATCGTGCTTTCTTGTGAGGCAGCAGCTTGGGTAGAATCTGCAAGGGAGGTTGGAGTGAGGGGGTGAGCACAAGCAGAGCTGATCTGTGGTGCCAGCAGGACAGCAAGGGTCTGATCTGGCTCTTCTGAGGCTGAGAGGCCAGAGCCAGGATGCTCCTGCTGCATCCTGGGCTGCAGGATGTGTGGGCTGAACACGCAGAGCCAAAGCCTGCCCCTGTGAGGGGACGCGGGCCTAAAGGCTGCAGCCGTTCTGAGAAATGCTGGATCTTTGAGGAGGCGGCGCTGCTGAACGCAGCCGCTCCCAAGGCAGCGTGGGAAGAAGCAGGCTTTCCTACCAGCCTTGCCCAGATGAGCAAGC
>NW_010282298.1:0-582 GCF_000690775.1 Eurypyga helias
ATCTACTGCAGTCTGAAAGTTTCTGTCTCTGTAGCAAGTTTCATACCATTCAGAAGATTCCTAGCTATTCAGTAGCTGGATTTAAAAAACAGATTAGAAACTCGATAAGCCAAAGTTACATTTTTTTCTGGGAATTCTGCCCAGAACTTTGCTTCAGCATACTTCTATTCACCATGTGTTTCCCTTTTTTCCAAGGGAAAGGTATAAGGCTATACCTCTTTTCCTGCCCAAATAGTAAGTTTCCCGATGTTACGTTTAGCCCTCTTTCTAAACCTATTGATGTTCCCTTCCTCCAGTAGCTTAGTTATGATATGGCATTAAAAAGAAAATCAAAACAGACATTTAAAAATGTACTGAGAATTTACTCCCTGTTGTTAACTTGTGCTTGCACAGTGAGTAGCCACTTTCAAACAGTCACAGAAAGGGGCAGATGCCACAAGCACCACTACAGTGTGTAAAGATTAAAAACAGGTCATGGTGCAAATGTAAACTCTGTTATACAAATATGCCTTTATTTTATTTTATTAGTAATATACAATGTTCTCAAAGGATTCCTGCTCTAGGGGAGGGTGTCCCTGCCCA
>NW_010282299.1:0-581 GCF_000690775.1 Eurypyga helias
TCCATACGGGAGAGAAGCCCTACACTTGCAGTTACTGTGGTCATTCCTTCACCGAGTCAGGTACCCTACGGAGGCATGAGCGCACACACAAACTGGACAAATCTTAGTTTGCTCGTGATTTCTTCTTACTGGAATGCATCTTGCTCAGTTGGGCTGGAGAAAGCAGTCCTCTGCATGCGCTCTGGCCAGTCCAGATCCACTTCCCAGCGGTGGCTGACAGGGAACACCGCGTCGCCAGGATCTCTGGAACTTGCACTGGTGGAGATGGCACTCACTGGCTTTAAATGGGCTTTGTATGAAAAAATAACCTAATTACCACTGAATAATGAAATGTGAGACTTGAGATGATTGGAGTCACTCACATGTGCTAGCACTGTCTTAATTCGCTGAACTGATGATGCATCAGCTTGAGTTTTTTGCAAGGATGTAAAATGAGACTTTTCTTTGCAGTCTTGGTCACTGGATAAATTGGCTCTGCCCTCTTGAGTGCTCTTTGCCACTGGGTTTGGAGATCTGTTGTTTTAGGTCTTTGCAAAGTCAGAACAGTGACTTGGTCTTGGGTGGTGAGGCACTGGGACAGG
>NW_010282300.1:0-584 GCF_000690775.1 Eurypyga helias
TAATAAAGGAGCTATAAACTCCTAGGAGTTTGACACTGTACCAGTTACTGAATAGCGTAACATACTTTAGTATTTTTTCATCCCAAACTGAAAATTGCGTCATGTAACGTTTGACAGAGCCCAGGAATGCAGTCACGTGTGTACACGCCTTCCTGCGCGTGACAGCTTTTGTCAGGTGGTTTTGAATAAACCCCACTCTTTTTGAGTCTTGTAAATGATAAACGTTTCCTCGTGCTTGGAAGGAACGCATCTGGAAAGCAAATCTGTGAGAATAAAAGAAATTTAAATTTATATAAATTTAAATTTCTTTTATTCTCACAGATTTGCTTTCCAGATGCGTTCCTTCCAAGCACGAGGAAACGTTTATCATTTACAAGACTCAAAAAGAGTGGGGTTTATTCAAAACCACCTGACAAAAGCTGTCACGCGCAGGAAGGCGTGTACACACGTGACTGCATTCCTGGGCTCTGTCAAACGTTACATGACGCAATTTTCAGTTTGGGATGAAAAAATACTAAAGTATGTTACGCTATTCAGTAACTGGTACAGTGTCAAACTCCTAGGAGTTTATAGCTCCTTTATTA
>NW_010282301.1:0-583 GCF_000690775.1 Eurypyga helias
GTACGGTGTGTGGCTGAAAGGCAGCGGCAAGCAGGAGCGGGGATGTGGGCTGGCAGGCATGGAGGTTGGCGATGGCTCTCTGCAGCCCCGTGGGCTCCCAGCAGGCTCACGTGCCCTTGTGAAAGCGTGGCGGGACGTACCGATCCCTGCCTTTCTGTCCCTCTTTGTCATCCAGGGTCACCTGTGCTCGAGCTCCCAAGGGAGCAAAGGGAGCGGATTCACGGGAGCGTGGCTGGAGCAAGGGGTTGTGCCTAGCCGAGGACAAGCGAGATCCCTCCATGGCTGTGGGTCGCAGGGCACTTCTTCCCCCGCCACTGCTGCCTGCACAGCCCGGGGCCCATATAAGGGCAGGGAGAAGCTGAAAAGGCGCCTTGTGTGGATGCTTCCTCCCTCCTTTCCGGCCTTCTGGCTCAGCCCTGATGGCTGCAGCCCCGTGGGACCCGGCTGCTCCTGTGCCAAAGCCAGGCAGGGCCATGGATCCTGTTAAATTCCAATTCCCCCGTGCTGAGCTCGGGCATGGCATCTGCCCTGTGGGCTCCGTTGCTCCCTCCCAGCATCGCCCCAGTGCTCCTGCCATGCTCCG
>NW_010282302.1:0-581 GCF_000690775.1 Eurypyga helias
TAAGTCAGGAAGAATATTTGCCGTCACTGCAAAAGAGTTGTCGTCTTTGGAATAAGGAGTTTGAAGGTTAAGTCCTCTTGAGGAAAAACTGCAATAAAGGTGGTATAAAGAAAGTTGGTGAGATCATAAAGACAGATGACCTGGGGGATCACATCTTTATTTTGAACAACTTGTTTTCTCTTGTTCTGCTTTTTAGAAAAAAAAACTTGCTGCTGTCTTTTCAAGGGAATCAGAGCAGGGCATGCTCCTTGCAGCAAAGGTACAGCTGAGCAACTGCTGCTGTGCACCTGCAATGGCTGGAGGGCTGGTGGGCCTGGGATCCCTCACAGAGCCCCAGCAGTGCTGCTCAGCTGTGTGGCAGCATCTTTTCCCTGTGCACTCCAGGCTTTTGGAGCTTGGACACATGTGGCAGATCCAAAACTAAACAGGAGCCGAGAGCTACCAACTTAAACGCAAGTATGAATCCAACTCACCTTGTGCAAAGGGTCTTTGCACTTCTAGAGGTGAGGAGGAGTGGGAATTGCTGCCTCCCAGGAGGAAAGTTACTACCAGCAAGAGAATCTGCAGGCTGAATGGCTGAG
>NW_010282303.1:0-583 GCF_000690775.1 Eurypyga helias
TTTGTCACCGCTTTGATTGCGTATACCCTGGGTAAGCACTATACAAACCCTGGCAAATAAATGGTCTGTGGCTTCAAAGAGCAGAAAATCCTCTGGAGTTATGCCCCGAGTTTATGGCATCTTGTCTGCAACACCGGTGTGCTCACACGAGCCGTAAAACTTGGTTATGTTTCCCCTGCTCCTTGCCGATGTTTGATGTAAGGTGTCACAGCAGCCGGTGGCACAAAATCAATACCCAGCTCGGTTCTCCCAGGCGTTCATCCCAGCACACAGGGGGGGCTGGGCTCTGTGCTGGGTTTGCAGGATTTGGGCTCCGATAGCTCACCCTTCCAAAGACTTTTGTGGGATAAAGTGTGTCCCACAAGTCTGGAGAGTCTCAAGCAAATATTTTCAGGTCTGACTGCGCATAACTCCATAGAGCTTATAATGAATTTTATAGGGAGGTGGGACATTTCCACATTTTGTGGGAGCATTTGGGTTGAACTTGATCGTGAGCAAATGTTGACGTTTCCCCTGTGCAAGGTGATACGTGAAGTTATGGCTAATCCATGTTTCCCCTGATACAAGCAGATTTATCAGCAGG
>NW_010282304.1:0-584 GCF_000690775.1 Eurypyga helias
AGGAAGTAAAAAACTTTTAATTCCCTAAATGAAAGAAAAAAGATAGGAATTTAGAAAAAACAGCATTATCGAGAACACTGAAAATATCTTGGGATATTAAATTCCCATGGATCAAGCCCTTCCCGGAGCAGCTTGAAAGGACGATTAAAAACCTGGATCTACACAAGACCACCAACGCGGCATGTGTACGCGTCGGGGGGAAAAACCTCCCCCTTTCCTCGGACTTGGCGTATTTGCCTGCGCAGTAAACTCCGTACGTGTGCCAAGAAGGGCTCATTTACTCACAGTTGTTTACTAATGCACCAGAGCTTTCCGCAGTCTGCCTTTCAGAAAAGATCTCTTGTTTTCTTGCTCAACCACGACAGCACTTAAAACCAAACCAAACCAAAAATCTGCTCCCCCCCCGACCAATCCGGGCTGATAAGCGCCATTTATTATTAAGAGTTTATTCCCTCTGCCTCTCCGCTCCCTCTGTTCCTCCGCGCTTTGTTTCCGCGCTGGAGGTGCCTCTCTCCAGATGGTCAGGAAGACCGAAGCGCTGTCATCTCCTTGATGAAAATGGATACCTTCCTGCCTCCCTTTTG
>NW_010282305.1:0-584 GCF_000690775.1 Eurypyga helias
CCCTCTCAGCCCCGCGGCCTGGCCTCCTCAGGCCTGCGTGCCCCTTGCTTGGGTGTCCTTTCCTCAGTCACCCCTCTGGCCCCACGCAACCAGCCTGGCCCCTGAGACCTCTTTTCCCACCCCCGAGGTCTCGCTCTGTCCCCGGCTCTGGCCGAGGTGAGTTACCTTGGAAGTACTCAGGGCTGGGACTTGCAACTTTGCCCAAAACGTGCAAAATTTTGAGTAAAATTTTGCTCAAAATCCTCGTGGAGCTGTGGGAGCTCTGGGCACTGGGTGCTCGGCCTGTCCTGAGGGCCTTTGGCCCAAAAGGGATGTAGCTGGGCAGGTTAGTGGCCCAGCACAGACCTGTCTCTGTGGGGCTTTAGCATGTCCTGTTTGGTCTTGTCCCTGGTCCTGGCTTCTTCCCTTCTTTGTGTTCACGGATTTCTTTTGGTTTTTACAGAGAGGTTTTTAAAGCCAAGCATCGTCAGACAGGCAAGAAGGTAGCACTGAAGAAAGTGCTGATGGAAAATGAGAAGGAGGGGGTAAGTGTGGGAGTGTGGCTGGCTGTGCTGTGTTTGGGAAGGCCTGGACTGAGGGGTTGA
>NW_010282306.1:0-585 GCF_000690775.1 Eurypyga helias
AATTGAAATGTACCCTCTTTCAGTTAAATACCTGAACTTAGGAGCAGTACACATGAAGGACAGCATTTTCCCTTGCAGCACGTGACCCGTTGGTTCCTTCGTGCTGTGTACTGCTGATCTGTTTCGTGTCTGAATGTGATGTGGAGCACAGCCAGGCATCATCAGAGGGTTCTTACACTCCTACCGAGTTTATAACATCCTCAGAATGCCGTATCTTTAGCCTCACTGGTAGTTGTATTAGCTTTTAATTCCACACCGCTTGGCTCCTGCATTGATTTTTATGTTGTTTAGTCCAGGACTGGCACGTACAGGTTGCTCTGCCATTTGTAACAGGCATTTTGCAGGTGGAAAGCTGGCTTCCGCTGGCTGCTTGCACTTTCTGCCTACCGGTGGGAATTGTACGGCTTTGATATTGACCTTCCTCACCAGTCCTCACCAAGGGAGGGATGTTCCCACCCCCCACCCCACCACTTGCTTTTGCTGCCTTGTGTTTTGCATTTCACACCTTCACGCTTAGATTGATTTACAATTAATCCCACCCTTTTCTGATTGCTGAGTGTTTTGTACTTAGAATCATAGAATCAC
>NW_010282307.1:0-586 GCF_000690775.1 Eurypyga helias
CCTGGGCACCCGCGCCTGGACACAGTGACAGGGGGTTTGGGGCTGATGAGGACACAGCACTGGGCATCACCCGAGCCCCAGCCCAGGGACCAGAGCTCTGAGCAGGGGACAGAGAGATGTCGCCATCCCTTGGCCCCACCGCAGCTGGCACTGCTGGGGATGGCAAGATGGGGAGGGCCTGTGGCCCCAGGGATGTGCTGGAGTAAAACACACCCTGGCTGGGAACAAAAGCAAGCTGGAAGGGAGGCAGTGGGAGAAGACCCCCAGTTGCCTGTGGGCACGGGGAAGGATTGTGCTGGCAGCATGCGGTGGGAAAGGAGCTGGGGCTGTGTGCGGCCCCCACTCACCAGGGGCTCTCCAGAGCAGGAGCAGCAGCAGGCCGGCGAGAGGCAGCACCCGTGTTGGCAGAACCATGGCGATTCCCATGTCTGCTCCTGGACAGCTTGGTTCAGCTCGGCTTGGCTCAGCTCAGCTCAGCTCTGCTCAGCCCAGCCCAGCCCAGCGGGGTGCTGGTCTCTCTCCTGGCAAAGCAGAAGTGTACTGTTTTAAACCAGGCAAAACCTCAGCACCACGCAGCTGCTCACTC
>NW_010282308.1:0-584 GCF_000690775.1 Eurypyga helias
AACCCCGCGAGTTTCATGTGAACTCATGCCCCTTCACCAACACTGGTTCAGCGGCTCCTACGGACTCAAAGAGGATAACAACAGACACCAGCTTGAGGCACTTGCTACCAGCGACTACACCTCTCACACTACATCACATCATGACAAAACGTATCATGACATTAAAGGACTTATTAGAGGAAAGCTTTACTGTCTCTAATGAATCAAATCACCAGGACTTCCCCCCTACTGCTGCTCAGAGATTACAGTGCAAAGTCAGGAAATGTACCCAAATGAACGGGCTTCGCGCTTGACGCCAGTATGAGTGTTCTCAAAGCATACTGAATCCCTTAAAGAATAATAATTAAGCACTAAATGAACCATTTGAAAATTCACCATAACCATCAGAACAAATTAAATTAAGCCAAGATTAACATAGTAAGTCTGTTCAAACCAAATGCAGATTATTCCACATGGTTCCCATTTAGCTACGTGTAAACTATTTCTCAAAACATCTGACAGTAAACATGGGGCAAGAAATTAATGCAAATACGTAAATGAGATAACCAGGTAGAATCACTGAATGACAGAATGGTTTGGGTTGG
>NW_010282309.1:0-585 GCF_000690775.1 Eurypyga helias
TCGTGGGTGTTTGAAGTCTCAGATGGTTTCTGGTGTACCAAGGCTGTTTTAAGACTCGGATGCTCTGGTTCATGTGCAAATAGAAGCTGGCAAGTGTTTAGCAGAACCAGGATGCTTTCAGCTGAAGGCTGCCATATACTTTCAGTATGTTCTTGTCTGTCTGAAGGAGTTCACAGCTGGTTAGTGGAATGACACGGAGAGGCTTTCGTTATGCACATGGTGCTAACTAGTGACTTAGCAGTGGGGGAGGATATGAATGATGAGATGCCAGGAGGAGCAAAATGTTAATTGAAGCCCCCCAAATGCCAGGTTTGGAGGCTTCTGTGGGTTGTGATTCAGAATGAGAGAGAAAGGATGCCTTTTCTGAAGTGATATTCTATTTTAGATATTAATTTAAGAGTGTGGCAGTGAAGCGGCCCCTTGCTCCACTCCCACAGTGTTTAAATACTCGATTTGACACAGTTGTAGAGGTAGCTTGCTTTCTTTGGAAGTTATTCTCTGCTCCTCCTGAAAGCCAAGCACTTTTGTACTGGCTCAGAGGATGCCTAAAATTGCTAGTTGCCTTTGAAAATACTTTTTTTTTTT
>NW_010282310.1:0-585 GCF_000690775.1 Eurypyga helias
AGAGTTCATGTCTCTTACAATTAGCAGATTTATGGGAACTGAAGAAAAGTTCAGGTGTTCGCAATCACTTGAAGCAGAGACAGTTGCAAAAGTAATAGCCCATCTCAATTATTTACAGTCTTTGGCCAAAGTGGTAAAAGCTACTGGCCAAAACTTCAGTTGCAAAATCAGCCTATGAAGTGCACTACAGAAAGATTTGTGTTTCTCAAACTTATTGAGTATACTTCCAAAAGGATTCAGAGTGGTTGTAGGGCTGTAAAGGATAAGAAAGATTGCTTTGGCTGAAAGTGGGGTGCTGTGTCCTCGGATCCATGCCAGATCCTAGGAGTGAAATCCAGCAAAGTGTGCTCACTGGTTATGTGCTACGCATGAAGAGCTTGTAGACACATCTACATTATATTACTCCATGTCTCTGTTTTGGACAATGTTAGTGAGTCCTCTTCAAGGCAATGGTGGGACATTGCTGCTGAGGCTGATTCACTCCAAGCATCCCCTTCTGCATGCATCACGTCTGATACAGCCCTTTCAAGTATCTCCAACACCTTTACCCACACCCCCAGCACCCACAGCTCCCTTTCTGCCACA
>NW_010282311.1:0-569 GCF_000690775.1 Eurypyga helias
GGTCCAAGCCCTTCAGCATCCTCGTGGCCGTCATAGGCCTGGAAGCTGTATGGTTTCTATTCTGAAAAGCACCTTCTAGGGGAGAAAGGGGTAAGCGCTCCTTTCTAGCGACCCAAGCTGATTTGGGTTCCATAATGAACCCCACAGCACTTGCTGTGTACAAGCTGTAGTTGTTGCTAGCTTTTCTTAGTATGAAGCTCGCAAGAAAAAATTGTGTCTTTATATCTCCCTGTGTGTGTGTGTATCACGATATTTGCAAGAACGATAAAGAAAAATAACTCCACTCTGCTTTCTTCCTGTATATTTTGAAGTGCTCAGTTATAATCCAGCTGGTGAGCTACCCATGTTGTGCTGCAGGTAACGTTGCCCAGCAATGAGAATGCTACAGCCTGCCTGACCAAGGGTTGCTCTTCACGAAAAAAATCAACCCCCAAACCAAGATGTTTGGCATGATCGTTTTTAACACGTTAGGTGTGGGGTTTGAGAATGCGTTACAAGTTTAATATTACAAAACTGTAACCGTTAAAATATTCACTGTCTCTTTTCTGTATAATTCTAGGTACGGCAGG
>NW_010282312.1:0-586 GCF_000690775.1 Eurypyga helias
AAAAAAAAAAACAGCCGAAATATTTACCAAAAATTTTAAGTATTATAGAGCAGAACAAAAACAACAGAAACTTTTTCTCAGACTCAGTTACAGTATTTTTCTGTATACCTAGCCAAACTCATTTCAGATGTACCGTCTGCTTCCAGTCAGGCTCTGAAAAATGCTAAATCCACTTTTATCCACAGGTGTTAGCAGAGCCACGGGAAGGGCAAACGGCTTTCCTGAGGTCACTTAACCATTTAATGTTTCATCCCAGATTAGAAACTCTTGGCCAACAGTCTCTGAGTGTCAGTTGCACTCACAGCTGGCTCTGGTCTAGCCAGTGTAGTTCAATTTTTTAAATTGTGTATATCTCTGAAATCCTACCTTTGAAACCCCCAAATGTTATCACAGGCTGCTCCTTGTTTCAATAATGGTCTAGGAACAACATGCCCTTCTGCAGAAGGGCATAAGGAAATGAGGGCATCCAGTTGCTGCTGAACGCTCCGTGACCGACCGCTGCAAGAGTCCCTTGCCTCTTCTAGACGGGCGTCACACCAACGCTGCAAAGACGGGCAACAGGGCAGCTTTGGTAAGCCTACTCACC
>NW_010282313.1:0-583 GCF_000690775.1 Eurypyga helias
TTCCCTCCCTCAGCCTAGCCCCAAGTTTTAAACTGTTTAAACAGGCTTGAGCAGATAAACTGTAGATGTAGTCTATTGTACAGGATTTAAACAGGAATGACGGATTCCTCTCCATCCCTGGGCATTTAAAAACTGCAGTATTTCAGATTAGTTCCTTAAATTTTCCTACAAGAGATGTTCTAATTCAGCTACAGGCACTGAAGCACAGAATGCTATTCTGTGGCTGTGATACACAAGACTTGAAGGATATGACTACAAAAGACATCAGCTGATGTTAAAATCTGTTAATCTACCTACCTCTCTGTCATACTATTTTAGCAGAACAGATTTAAGGTTTTAATATCTAAAGCCAAATTTGGGAAACAACTGACTGGTCTTCTGCAATTCAGCTTCCATGTTTTTCACCTCACAGTCTCCATCTCAAAGCTCTTTTTTCTGTTTTTCTCATTTTGCCCCATTTTCTCTGATTTGCAACACATACACTTGTAAAAGAATAAAAAAGGAAACTGTCAGTGAAATTAAGACTCTCACATCTTCTCTTTCTTGTTCCAGGACCTCAAAACCCTACCAAAATGAAGTGCTG
>NW_010282314.1:0-571 GCF_000690775.1 Eurypyga helias
GGGAACCAGGCACTTGTTGGTAAATTCTTGTGATGGAATGCCCATCAAGTGCCCTGGAAAAGAAAACTTTGGAGGGGTTGAGTGACAGGGGGCTTCTTTGCTTTATCAAACATGCTGGAAAACTTGGGTGTTTTCTTATGCTTGCTGTTCACAATAGCTGGGGTAGCAAAACTTGAAGAACGTGTCTTTCAGAGGAAATGGGCTTGCCTGTAAGAAGGTGTGTGGGGCTATGAGCACAAGAAAGTAAATGTATATTATAGCTACAGATTTATCTTTATTCTCAGGCTTTCTTGAAGCTCTTTACCTCATACTCCCCACCCCTCCAGGGGTTTTGTCTTTTCTTTTTGAAGGTTTTGCTTTACTTCATTATGCAGTCCTCAGTTTGAGCTCAGTCCTAACAAACTGAGGGCTTCAGTCAGATTTTACTGGAAAGAATTCTCTTCCCCAAGTATATTGACACTGAATATCATGCAGGTCAGAAGGGAAAGTAGACACTGGCTGTCTCAGCAAGAGCATTGTAACGTGCAACACCACGTAGTGGGGGCCGAGTATTTCCTTCCAGTACCAACTT
>NW_010282315.1:0-577 GCF_000690775.1 Eurypyga helias
CCCAGACCCGCCTATGTGAAATGCCACCAGCAACACTGCAGGCTGCCCCGTATGATGACTTGTGCTAGGGGAGATCAAGGGGGCTCCAAACACAGAGAGGAGTAAAGCAAAATCTCCCTGTCCAAATAATGCTCCAGGGTGATACCACCCCTATGTCAAGGCTAAGGTCAAGATACTGCATGCAAGTCCAAGTCCGGAAGATGCCCATAACAACA
The DNA here is from genome assembly GCF_000690775.1 of Eurypyga helias. NCBI lineage: Eukaryota > Metazoa > Chordata > Aves > Eurypygiformes > Eurypygidae > Eurypyga > Eurypyga helias. The sequence continues at coordinate 216 of NW_010282315.1, forward strand.
TACGGGACCTGGGTTTGGATATTACTTATGAAGAGCTGTTTCACAGGTGGTGACCATGGCCCAGCTGAATTCAGTATCTCCACAGGAGCAAGAGGAATGAGAACTCCAGTCCTGGTGGACCACACTTCAGAGGAAAGTGACACAAGATGATGCCTGATAAAGCTAGAGGGACAGTCAAAAGGCTAAAATTATTTCCAAGTAGTGTGTCAGCTACGTAGAGAAATAACTGACCACTGGGAGCAAGTGTTTCTCAGGCTTGAAGATGCACAGCTCAATAAGAGATGCTACAAGGAAAGTGTCCCTGCATACTGATGCCACATCCAGGGGAGCACAGAAAGAAATCGGCAGGTTCAGCATGAAGG
>NW_010282316.1:0-584 GCF_000690775.1 Eurypyga helias
TTACCCCTTGTCCTGTCAAAGTTCTGTGGAAGGGAAGTTCTCTGCTTTTAAAACCAGATGCTCACAAGGGCCTGAAAAATGAAATGAGCCATCAAGGAAAGAAAGTTCTGTCTGATGCTCTCATTTACAACCAAGAGGAGGCATGGATTTTTCATGTTCAAGGATCCATGCTGATATAGGTCCCTATTCAGATATACTCTACATTTAATATAAGCCTTCATGCAGTAAAGATCAATTTCATTTTCACAAATGTCTATGTGTACAGCATGTGCCTCTGCAAAGTTTTATGGTCTAGACCAGAATAGTTTGGAGTCTAATTCTCCCTTCACAGCAGAGTGGTTCTGCTGTTTAGCAGATCTATTTCAAACCTAAATCTACAAAGGCAATTGATCTATAGAGTCTCTTTGTATCAAAGGTTTTGAGCTGTAAATGCCTGAAGAATGCTGCTGCTGATTGCTGTACCCTTCTGGTACTACCCTTTGATGCTGGTGAAGTTGGGTGAATGCTAATAAGGGACAACTACCCTGAAAAGAGGCAGGAAGCAGCAGACTCACTGGAGGAAGCACCGTTTTGTACTTCTGCTT
>NW_010282317.1:0-586 GCF_000690775.1 Eurypyga helias
ACACCTCTCTGGGGAGGTGACAAGTAAAAAGACTTTTCTCATGTTAACAAGATGACACTTGCACATTTTGGGCTTGGTAGCTTGCTTTCATTTAGTTCACAAAAGGCTGCTTGGTTCCTTCCTGGAAAGCATCCACTGATGGGATGTGTGGCAATTCTTGGCATAAGCATTCAGGAACACTGCAGATCTGACAGATTTCCAGGTTTGTTTATGGTTGAAGTTGGTGTTGTCTTCTGGCGGGCAGTCTTTCCTGCTCACCTGAAAGTACAAGAGAAAATACACCACCTGCCTTAGTGTGCTTGGGGACGATTCTAGTTGGGCCCATTGGGCCTTCGGTGCACAAGGCAAGTTCACACCATAGGAAAAGGGGGATTGGGCTGAAACTCGCAGGAAATACGAAGCTGATGCCATAACTGGAACAAAATGTCCAGCTGGTGTCTGACAGCTGCCTCTAGTACCACATCAGCCATGGCTTTTGCCCTTATTACAGACCTGTTCTGGCACAGTGGGTCTCTGGGAAAAGTCAACCTTACTCCTTTTCTTTCCACACTAAGCTCTCTTAGTTGGTCATAGCAGCCCAAGCTGG
>NW_010282318.1:0-586 GCF_000690775.1 Eurypyga helias
CCTTGGACTCCTAATACCTACATGATATTCTCTGTTGTGAACTGTATTAGGAATTTCAACTGAATTAAGGAAAATAATAACCAAATAGTATTAATGTATTCCTCCAACTATAGAGTGAAGTTTATTTGGAAAGATGGAGTAGGTGTGTACAAAGTATCTATTCTGGGGACATATAAAGCTTTTAATGTATCCAGTTTACCAAGCTACAGTTTTAAAAACTGTATAGTGCTTTCCAAGTTTACAGCATGTTCAGCCACTGTATCGGGTCAGAGCCTACCCATTTAACCACACTAGAGAATCTGTTTCAAGCTGTTCGTCAGTGTTCTCAGCAGAGGGAAATGTTTTAGCTTTCTGAATTCCCTTTACTGCCTTTTTTGTTTCTCTCTCCCCTTCACTTTCTTTTTCACTCCTGGCTAACATTGATCCTAAAAATGTTTGATGTTTCTTTTCAGAACTACTTTTCCCAGCAAACTGCCACTTTACTAAGAATATTTTTTCCACAGTATTTGTAATATTTTTTAAACATAAAAAAACTTCCCTGAATAAAACAAACAAATAAACAAGCCACAAAACGAAAACTGAAACT
>NW_010282319.1:0-587 GCF_000690775.1 Eurypyga helias
AAATCTCATTAAATATCTTGTATATGACAAAGGCGGAATCAGAGAGGAAAAAGAATTGAAGAAAAGTGGGATTCTCCCAACTATTAGGTTTTGATAGGAAGGAGAATGAGCTCACAGTTAGTTCTGCATTTTACTTTACGTGAGTTTGACAGGCATACATCATACATCTAGCCACTGAGAACAGCGATGAGACACTATGTCATGACACTAAAGAGACCATCACTCCCACAGGTCTGATATTAAGAGAAGCAGGTACTGGCTAGGAATTTTCCATTTTATCAGTATTTATATATAAGTTATATAAAATATATTAAAAGTATACAACATAGTCTATATCTATTATCTGTTGTCTATTACTATTATCTATTTTTTATTATTGTTTTATTTATTACAGGAATGAATCCGTGATGACAAGCTGGAAAACAGTCTTCCAAAAGCTCTAAAGTACTGTCAAGTATTTTTTCTTGAACAGAAGGGTTTTTTTTCCCCACAAAAGATCTTGTCTTTTTGAAGGTAAGTGGCATAATATGGAAGTCATAAGATGTGAAGATCCAACTACATTTTAATGCCATTCACATGCTATGGGA
>NW_010282320.1:0-586 GCF_000690775.1 Eurypyga helias
CCTGACTGAATCCAGCACAGCTACATTACTGCCACTTCACTCGAAAAGCCCGTGGAGGGTCTTGCTGGGCCGTTGCTGGCAGAGAGGTGTGCGCTCAACGAATCTTAAACGTGACAAGAAGGGGAAAACATCGGACCTGGAAGACCGGAGGTGAAGGTCTCTGGCCACGAAGCCCCTTACTGGGAAACTTGCCTGGGCCCTGGTGGCGTGCTGGTGATGCCAGTCCTTCTGGGCTTCCTCCAGCCAGGACTCCCACGGCTCCTGCACGCTCGGGATCCACCACTACTTCCCAGCCAGCAAAAAAACCACGCTGCTTCTGGACAGCTCCAACCAGGTTGTTCCTGGCCACCAGTGAGAGATTCTCAAAGACCACTAGTGCTATCTGGGACGTGGGTGATTTCAAATACGGTGCCAACCTGTAAGCAGGCGGTGGTTTAGGACATGGCTGCCTTTGGCAATCCTTGCTGCGAGAGCAGCAGCGAGGGACGGTGTGCCGGTGCCAGAAATGGGGGCTGGCAAGGCTGACCCTGCAGCCCGGGGTGAGGAAACCCAACGTGCAGTGGAGGTGGCAATAAACAGTGGTGGG
>NW_010282321.1:0-587 GCF_000690775.1 Eurypyga helias
GGCACAAATCCCTGCCTTTCTCCTGTATTGAATATGACACTGATCCCTCAGTCTAGTGTTCAGTTCCATCAACCCTTACACCAAACGGATCACTAATTGTGCCTGCACATGGACCATCACCTAAAGCCAGCCTGCCTGCAGGAATGTACAAATATACTCGTGGTATATTGTTGCTGTCACGACTGTACAGCCTAAGAGGAAAGGTCCAAAAACTTGCCACAGAATGGTTTACCCGTAAGAGCCTGGGGATTTTCAAAAACTCCTAATGTTAGCTTAATTCTGACACCACGGAAATGAATGGACTCACTCGTTTAAATGGACAGAGCCTTTTTGTCCAGTCTAAACAAAGATTGCTCAGTTCTGTTCCTTACTCGGCGTGACTTCAGTATAGCCTTCTGTATGTAAGCATATAATGCAGGTAGCATATGACATCTCTTGGCGTGTTTGGAGCTGTCATGGTTTTATTTGCTAGTTTATCATGATTTACCAAATAACCCTCTCCCTTCGTAGCAACAAAACCTCAACTTAATGAAAGAACTTGAGGAGCAGAGGTGTTTGTTTCAGATTCTGCAGGCAGAAAAGAATGA
>NW_010282322.1:0-588 GCF_000690775.1 Eurypyga helias
TTGAGCAAACTGACACTGAATTCAGATTTCCACTCCGCGGTGGGTGCTGCGACGGTGAGGTGAGCTCTGCAATGCTTCGGAGGAGTCTTTAGTAGCTACTGCGGCATTGCTATAAAGATGCCGTAGCACATAAAACTACTTTAAAATGCTCATGGTTGTCATGTGTTTGTATTCTCGGAGATTCAGAAGTTGATGCCGAGTTGCCAGTTTGATAGGGGCCCTTTGGAGAATTGGGGCTTTATAAGGAGACCTCACGTGGTCTGTCCAGGCACGTGACCTCTTGGGCCATAGCTTTGTCTAGCTTCTCTCCAGGCAGTCTGGTAGAAATGTGAAAAATGGGTAACTTTGAGTTTCAAACTTGTGCATACTTAGGAGTGTGAATGGCTTCTGCAACGACCTGTTCTTCAGCAGCTTCCCCAAAATGTCTTTGCTGGAGCAGCACTACACCGGCCACCTTTACAGCTGCCGGGGCAGCAAAGCCTGCTCACGTAGTTTAATCCCCCCGTGCCGTGCCGCCCGTGGTGGCGCGGGGGATGCGGGCAGTGGAGGCAGGCTGGGGGGTGCCCTGCCGCCCTCTCCCCCGCACCC
>NW_010282323.1:0-586 GCF_000690775.1 Eurypyga helias
GGCCAAGCCTCCTGCGGCACTTGCCCTGCTGGAATGCTATCTGGGCTGGCTGCGGGGACGGCTCACTGTGGCATACGTTATGGTGGCATTCATCTCTTGCACACGAGGCTGTAGGGGCAGAATGAAACCACGTTATTTCAGGTGCGGGTCTGAGCCACCAAGCTAGGAAAAATAATAGCAGATTCGGGGCAGTGTTTCTAGTTTTGCCCATATTCCTTCTTCGTTGTTGTTTTCACAAGTATGGTTTTTTCCCCTGAATAGCCACATATTTTTACATCATTTAGGCATTAAGCATTTTTTTAGGTTGTGGCTGTAAACCTAACAATTTTGACAGCAGCAGCTGCAATTCTTCAAGATGAGGAAAAATGTTTTCTCAAGATACTATGGAAAAAAATTCTGTGTGACGAAAATATCTCTGTGTTGGAGTAGTGTCCCCCACAAAGGGGAATCAGTCGAGGCAAGATGAGGGCAGGTGGACACAGAAATACGTGTTTCTTTCTCCAAGTTCATCAGTTGGGTTCTTGGTGGGACCGGCCCCGCGGTACAGCCCAGCCCAAGCTGCCAGCGCAGATCCTGGCCAGCATAT
>NW_010282324.1:0-588 GCF_000690775.1 Eurypyga helias
CTGCCAAGCACCTGACGCCCGTCACCCTGGAGCTGGGCGGGAAGAGCCCCTGCTACATCGACAAGGACTGTGACCTGGCCGTCGCCTGCAGGTCAGGCCGCTGTGAGCCCTCTCTGGGCCTTGTTCCCAGGCTGTGGGTGTCGCTCGGGTGCTGCCGGCCGGGCTGTGGGGGCTGGAAGGGCCTGACCATGGATAAACTGTCTCTCCTTGCCCCCAGGCGGATAACGTGGGGGAAGTACGCGAACTGTGGGCAAACCTGCATCGCCCCAGACTACATCCTCTGCGAGGCGTCCATCCAGAGCAAGGTGGTGGAGAACATCAAGGCGACTCTGCAGGTGAGCATGGAGTCCCTCGTGCTGCGGGACTTGTCCCCATCACAGCCCCGGTCTGAGTTGCTGTGCCCTTTGGCAGGAATTCTACGGGCAAGACGTGAAGTCGTCTCCGGATTATGAAAGGGTCGTCAACAAGCACCACTTCAAGAGGATCCTGGGCTTGCTGGAAGGGCAGAAGATCGCTCATGGGGGAGAGGCTGATGAGGCCTCCTGCTTCATAGGTGCTTCTTGGGAGCTGTTGGGGAGGGGAGGTGGA
>NW_010282325.1:0-587 GCF_000690775.1 Eurypyga helias
CCTGAAGGCCTGGCAGCATCAGAGCGAGTGTGACCTGGCTGCCCGCAGCCAGAGCCAGTCACCTGCCCGCTGCTGCCCTCCCAAAAACCACAAGCCCTCCCAACCCTGCCCCAGCACCCTCTCGTCTTTCCCACCTCTTGCTTCAGCTCTAGAGCCTCTTGCATCTGTTCGACTTGTTTTGCCTTCTCCTGGAGACGAACAATTGGATACGGGGAGAACTTCACTGTCGGTCTGCGTTTCCTGCCACACAAGTTGCCTCGAGGTTACACGCTGGACCCTTGGCAGGGTGTGGGACTGCTCTGCCCCATCACCCCTCCTGGGACTGTGTCTCCGGTGGGGTGATGGGGCAGAGCAAACCAACTGCATCTCAGATCCCACCTGGCAGCAGGGCATCCCCGCCCCTCCCCAGCGGGGATCCCCCTGAGGGAACAAGGGGGTGTCACAGGGAGGAACAGGGCTGGGGAAGGGAGGTACAAGAGGAGACTGAACTGGTGGCAGTTTGCCATGGTGGGGAAAGAGGGAGGAAAAAGATGGGCCAAGAGGATGGAGGGGAGGGAGGTGGGTGGAGGAGCCCCCTCACCTAAGCA
>NW_010282326.1:0-588 GCF_000690775.1 Eurypyga helias
AGCTCCACCGCTCCTCCTGCCCCACAGACGGAGGGCTGCTACGCATCCTCACCGCCCATGTCCTCGCCCGTCGGACACAGCTACGGGAGCAGCTGGAGAAGGGGCGAGGGTTTGCGGTGTGCTCCTGAAAGCTTCGACGCTGCCAAGGCCCGCAGGCAAAGGCAGATTACAGGGAGCATCTCCAGGCAAGCGAGTATCCCGCTCTGCCTGAGCTGGAGCAGCCCCGTGTCTTCTAACAGCCCCATCTCCTCCGTCTCCACGTTGCCAGGCTCCCGGCAAGAGGCAACAGTCCGGTCTGCAGCCTCAGCGTCATCTCCCTGCCTACAGCCAACTCCTTTGGAGAGAGGATTTGGCACCGGTCCTGGCGAGATAAGCTCCTCCAGGCCTCTGCTCTCCAAGCAGGTAGATGCCAGCAGAGGCAGAGCCGCGCGGCCGCATCCACGGCCGCAGCCAAGCGCTCCCGGGAAGCGAGCGAGCACCTTCTCCTCGCAGGACGCCTCGTCTTCCCGCGCCGGGTTTGATTACATCAGCACGAGAGGATGCGGCCTCCGTGCCAAGGGAAGCAGAGGAGAGATCAAACGATTATCC
>NW_010282327.1:0-587 GCF_000690775.1 Eurypyga helias
CTGGGCAAGCTGACACAAGGATGGGGAGATCACCCCCCACATACACAGCCCAGAAAAGTCTTGGAAGCTTGCTATTCCCTTCACATGTTGCATCAGCCATGAGCATAACCTTCCCCATATTTCTGTTTCTTTGTTCTGGTTGGATGTGGCACCACAAGACCTCTGTCACGCAGGATGCTTGACCTGGCTCTGGGGAGTATCTGGACATCTATGAAAACCTCTTTCATCTTGTCTTTGGAAAAAAAGAATTGAGGAGAGGATTGTTACTGGAAGAAGCTTTGATTGAAAGCAAAGCTGAGGGTCTGATTGGTAGTCATTGAAATTATTCGATCAGATCTTCAATTTTCATTTTGAATCAAGCAAAATAATATAGTGCATCAGTAGATTTTTATCTTTTAGGTTGTATTTCTTTATATCTTCGTAGTTCTTTATGCGTTTCATCTGATTTCAAGAGACAATGTAGTTGTGGGAAAAGCACTCTTAACTGCAGCTTTCATTGAACTCAATGTCTCTGTACTAAATTCAATTTTGGATTTACTACACCTTCAGCATTTTGTAAATAGAATCTCCCGTTGTAGAAAAATTGT
>NW_010282328.1:0-583 GCF_000690775.1 Eurypyga helias
TTTATTAGGATACTGTGGTGCTGATATTAAATCCTTGTGTGCTGAAGCTGCCCTCTGTGCTTTGCGTCGCTGCTACCCTCAGATCTACCAAAGTAACAAGAAACTGCTGTTAAATGTGGCCTCTATTAAAATAACAGCACAGGATTTTGTCATGGCTATGCAGAAGATTGTTCCAGCTTCACAGAGGGTTGTCTCTTCACCTGGGCGACCACTGGCATCTATTTTGAAACCGCTGCTGGGAAACACACTAGCAAGGATTTTACAAGCCTTACAGAGAGTGTTTCCCCACGCAGAGCTTGCACTAAAGAACCAAGAGCAAGGTATAAGAATAACATCTACTTCTTCAGAATTCTGCCAAAGCAAAAACCTTCTGATCTGTGCAATAGACGTACACAAACCTCTCCGCTGTAATGACAGTGGAATTTTTAATACGCATGTGCACAGTGCGGGGTGGGAGCTGTGGATGACTCGCAATAGGCATTAGAGAACTATGCATTCTTTACTAGAGCACTGTGTTTCTGGCCGTAGCTGACGCACTCCTCGTTTGTAGAGACAGAGCTGAGGTTTAATGTGTGAGGCACCT
>NW_010282329.1:0-585 GCF_000690775.1 Eurypyga helias
ACACATATATATACACACATATTGTTTTCTGATCTTTGGTTTTATATTCCTGTTGTTCTTTGACCAGTGTCAGCTGGTCTTCAACTTAATTATACACGCAGTGTTTCTTAAGTGTTGATCCTGAAACTTAGTAGCTGTGAAGATATGTCTTTGTACTTTCTGGGTAGGTTACGTATGAAATCATCTTTTAAAGCCACCAACATATGCAGGTGTAGTTAACAGTGGTATGATTTGGTTAGAAGGGTATACACACATTTTTAAAACTGGCTCCAGAGATGATGTAGACGAGGTATTGTTATATCTCAGAAATCTAACAGATCTATGACACATCAGCGTAATACCTAATTCTTTTGAGGACTGTGCTTGGAACTCTTCCAAAATCTTTTTGAGGGGGCAGTAATCTTAATTCTGAGCAAGTCTTTCCTCCATTTTGATACTTTCTCTTGCGTCCTCTTAATGGGAATTGAATAAATTGAGGGTCATACATCTATTGTGCTACTGTGTATTTATTTTCTTGAATGAGTTCAAATTTTCATCTTTTGCTTTTTCCTTCTATATAGTAAAGCTCCTTCCTCGTTTTGTGAA
>NW_010282330.1:0-568 GCF_000690775.1 Eurypyga helias
CAATCCCAGCATGCCACGCTTGCTGATCCCGTACAATCCAGCAAAGGCAACGGGCAGTCCAGAACCACCAGCTCCTACACCATTTTTCCTTGATATCAGTAATCCCAGGGCACTGAATCGTAAAACTTGATTCTCTAACATTAGGATACTCAGTAATCTTGGAAGTTCTTTGAGTCATCAGCAGCCCAACAACTTAAAATTGTTGAGTAGGTATTAAAATATGGAGACGTGTAGGCGCGTTAAGTTCCTTTCATTTGCATCCTTCTAGGCCAGATGAGTTTGGCTGCTTCAGAGCTTGCACCCTGACTGCCTGGGGAATTTTGGTCTAATCAGATCTGGGAATCTGCAGTGGGAGTAGCACAGCGCTTACCTGAGTTGTTTATGCAGCTGCAAATCACTGGTGCAGGTGTGTGAAGCAGCACTGGTCCCTGATGGGAGGACTTTTCCAGCTGGGGATTTCCTACAGTCTCGCTTTCTCAATAACATCTGCCCTTCTGGGACCCTTCTCTCTAATCAAGGAGAAATAGAAGACTCAGTCATATCTCCCCCATGACCAGATTCAGGGAAA
>NW_010282331.1:0-588 GCF_000690775.1 Eurypyga helias
CCTTCCACTCTGTGACTCTCTGAAACTGCAGAATCAAAGGTAACATACATGACTTAATGGGTTTACCTGGAAAGACTAAATCAAATCCTGTTCAGTGGAACACAGGTTCCTATTCAGCTCTGCAGCTGGATTTATTGTCAGCCTTCTAACCCTTCATACAGAATGGCATCACTGTATGCATATGCTGAAAACATCTGTTCCACGCAGACCTGACTAAATGGAAGCTGTGGTGCTTCTTATGACTGGCAAATCTTACTTTGGGGGTCAAGTATTAATTGGGTCTGTTTTCTTTGCTGAAGCGTCTACAGACAACGAAGAACAGCTGCAGTTTCCATTGGAACTTTCCTCGGATCCCCTTGCTTCTCAACCATTCTCGCCCGCTAAAGGTCAGTTAAATGAAAGAATGCTGAACTGTTTTTTTTTCCTGATTCTGAGCCCTGCTCTTTCGCCGTTGCGGTAGCTTTAAAGTATCTGTACTTGCACAGGCTTCGCATACTCTTTGCTACCTAAGCGTAATGGTTATGTTCACTCCTAAAGCCAGATTTTTCAGGAGTCACAGAAGGTGGGTTGGCTAATTGTTCTGTATAG
>NW_010282332.1:0-586 GCF_000690775.1 Eurypyga helias
CAGCATTCTGTGACTCTGTAACCAAAAATAGTTCCCTCTCTCCAGGCCTGAGTGGTTGTGGGGCAGAGGAGGAGAAAGGGATCCCAAACCCTGGGGCTTGACCAATGGTGGGAACCAGCCCTTCAGACCCAGATCGGTGTGCTCGAGGCAGGCACGACAACTGCTTTAGTTTTCAGGTGGCCTTCGGGCCCCGCCGTGTTCATGGGTTACCGCTGAGCGTATTCAGAGCAACACATCTGCGCCCTTTCGAACAGGCAGCATGTTGTCACTTGCAATTTTCTCCCCCAAAGGCCTCAGAACGGCTGTTCCCAGTCGCTAAACATACTGTGCCCATCCCCATGGGCTTCCTTGCATGTCCTTCCCACCAAGTAATCTCATCTGTAGGCTAAATGAGGCACGTCCCTTGCGCCTGTTGCCACAAGAACACGTAGAAATGTGTTTCTACTGTCCCAGAATGCGGCATGTGGTAATATGGGTGAAATCACCTATTTTCCTCCAACCTTTCTGGAAAATAGGATTATTCTGATGAAGCGTAACTCCAAAGCTCAGCCTGAAGCAGAGCCTTAGGTCGCTCGCACGCACAAGA
>NW_010282333.1:0-589 GCF_000690775.1 Eurypyga helias
TGTTTTATTGTCCAATGTTTTTAATTTACTAGAGAAAATAAGTCATCCTGCAGCTAGTAGTTCACAGCCTAGCTGTTAGGGTTGATGACTTTTTAGTAAGAATAAAATTAATACATATTGGCAATAATCATTTTGGTGTCCCGCATTTGTGTGACAGAAGGGACTGATTTGATTTCATCTAAAAAGAGGGTTATCATTTTATATTTCCCTAATGACTTAGAAGCAGATCTGAAGCTACTGGGTGCCTGCTTCTTGTTTATAAAAACTGCTGTCAGTACCATTGACTAGTAAATGGCACTGTGTGATTTGAAAGAATGTGGAAGAGCATACATGGAAAATACATGTACTGAAATCAGGCTAAATTTAGTGTTGGTATGCTTGACCCTCAAATTTTTCTCCCTGTAAAGTATAACATTTCTTGATTACTTTCAAACTCCGAATCTGTTTTGGTGTGTCTGCCTGAGCCTTTGTGGGCTCCACAGCCACATGACCTCGAGGGAGAACCTCTTCCGGCAGTCTTAGTCAAATTGTCCTGGTTAATGGCTGCAGACCCTTTCCTTTTAATTAACCCCTGTTAAAAAAAAAAAAA
>NW_010282334.1:0-588 GCF_000690775.1 Eurypyga helias
AGCATGAAGTAACCAGTAACTGAAGAGGACAACAAGCCTTTTCTTCCTGACAAGGAGATCCTTGAAAGACTTGCAAAACAAACACAGTGCCCTGTTAGCATTCAGCCTGTCACCTAGTACCCCATGTTTAAGAGACGTTCTAGGTTATGCACAGGCTGAAGCCTCCTGGGTCTGAGGCCATCCAGCACTTAACAGAGCTTCTCAGTACACTATCTCCGCAAGAGGGAAGTCTCACAGGAGCTTCCTCCAGCTAAGAGAAGTCATAAAGGAAGAGACTTAAACACAGAACACACTGCTGAGAAAAGGCAAGAGACAAAGCGATCTCTGCTCATTCAAGCATTTTATATTGCAGATTTTAAGGTAGGAAACAGGTTTACCTACCTCCACTTCAGAAGCAGACATGTACACAGCCAGCGTAACCAAAGACAACACCAGTATGATGTAAGGAAAGGCATAATCTAAGGGCAAACATTGAACACATTAGCAGGGAAAAGAATACATTATATGCATTCCAGCAGAGCCAGTTTTTCCATATATAACCATGGGTGTGAAGTAAACTAAGCTAATAGTAGCTTAGTACACCTCTTA
>NW_010282335.1:0-589 GCF_000690775.1 Eurypyga helias
TGCCTCTGCTTTTTCTTCATCCCTAAATGAACATAAAGTAGCATCTTAAACAGGCCCTGTTCCTCCCTCAGGAAACATGCATCTCTGCCCTAAAGCATGTATTTATACCAGCATAATTGTGCCTGAACTGGGTCTTGTGCTGATGGATCAATAAAATTCTCACCCACCCCTAACTACCCCATATGGAAACTGTTTTGTGGCCAGACTCCATGAATCCCCTCGCTCTTAAGATATACACCCCAAATCTTTTCATGCTTGTTAAAAGAGTTTCTCTGTTTTTCTGGTAATTTATGCAGGCCTGAAGCTCTCTAGTTCCTGGTTGTCCATCCCCACTAAGCAGTTCTCAGTAAGCAAGGGCCACGCAGAGATCTCCAGGCAAGTGGCATGGAAGAAGGGAGGCTACTTCAGGGGGAGACTACACTGACGTACTGCACAAAACCTACTGTACAAAGGGAATAAGCCATAATTAAGAGCAACAGTAACCAGTCTGCCATGTGGTCCTGTGAAAGAGTTGGTGTGATTTTGGAAATTTATTCTACACCAAAAGAGTCTCAAGTATTTGATGGCATCTGATAGACTTCAAACTCTT
>NW_010282336.1:0-589 GCF_000690775.1 Eurypyga helias
AGCGTGTCGACCGCAGCACACAGCTCTGTTGCTTTGGACTGTTTTCATTTTTTTTGTGATTCTTGTGGCTGTTGAGCAATGTTTAACGCTCAAATGAAAACAGATCCATGTCTGTTACCCTGGTGGGTTGCTAATTGTGGGTTTTTTTGTGATTCTGCAGCACTTCAGTGCCAGTGCAGCACCAGTGTTTCTATGCAGCCTTCTGGAGGAGTTTGCTTTGGGCTATCAATGTCAGACTCTAATTTTTAAGACTTATTATTAACTTACTGATGGACTTAGCTGTGGGCCTGTGATGTGCATTGATAGTTTAGTGATCTGGGCAGTGGGTGAAGCCCTGCCTTCTACCAGGCTGTCCTCTGCAGTGGGGGATGCCAGACTTAGTGTGTTTTGGGATGTAGATTGTTTTCTTGAGGGACTGGCCTTTTGCTTCGCAGGTCAGCCTCTTCACACACAAAACAACCCCAACCCTGGCCATCTCTGGTACAGAGTGGATGGATGTGCAGGAGCTGTAGGTGCTACTCAAAGATTTCTGTCTGCTCTGTGTCTCTATTGTAGTTCTGCTGCAGAGAAGGGATGCCATCCAGAGGGA
>NW_010282337.1:0-588 GCF_000690775.1 Eurypyga helias
GCAGGAATGTAAGGTGCAGTATCCTGCTAAATAGGGTTAACATAACAGTGAGCAACAGCTGAGGGGCTAATTGCCCTTCTAACCTCGAAGCAGTACTTCACTGGTTCCAGCTGGTTCCTGAGCACTGCTGGATCCCTGCTCCCTCTTTATTGCGAACTCTCAGTATCTGCTTTCCTTTACCGCAGTCTTCTTCTGGTCATCTAAGTTGTTCTTTGAAATGTGACTCTGCTGACCTTCTTCAGGCTCCAGTTTCTGCTTCCCTGTTTCTTTGGATTCTGCCCAAGAGTTCCTTCACTTTGCACTGTAATAGGAAGTTAAGCAAGCAAAAGTTATCTGCTCTTGAGCATTGATGAATCCAGCTGAGGTATTTTTATGATCTGTGAAAGACAGATATGAAAATACATAGTAGGGAAGTGGATTCAAGTTTCCTATGTCCCAGGCTAGAGTTTCATCGGTAGCCGTTTTTCTGCCTCCGAATGTCTCTGGGAAGTTCTCTCTGCTGCTGTGAACTGTCTAATATTTTCTCTTGATTTCTCTAGAGAAGTTACATAGACTTACAGCGTAATCTGACATTCCCTTTTTATTTTT
>NW_010282338.1:0-590 GCF_000690775.1 Eurypyga helias
AGCCTCATCCAGCCTGGCCTTGGCATCCTGCTGGAGCTTAAATACCTGACAGCGATGTTCGTTTTCCATCAATATCGGGCAAAACAGGAGTCTAACCAAGACTTTTCCTACCTTGTAATAAAGGGAATTTTCCCACCCGAGGCTACGCTATCACAACCCAGGGAGTCGCCCAAAATCCGCGCGGGGCTTTATCACGATGGGAAGCAGCTCCCAAGACGCGTCGGGATATCGCACCAAGACCCTCCCCCTCCGTCCCGGATGGTTCCTACCTCCTTGTTCTGCTGCGTCTGCTGCCAACGCCACCTCCGCTTCAGGGCTTCCCTCTCGGCACCTTTATCCATCAGCGTGTAGAGAGACTTGCGGAGCATGAGATCTCGGTCGTGGAATCCCCACATACCTGCGTGGGGAAAGAGCGAGCAGCGGAGGATTAGCGCCGTCGATCCGCTGAGGTTCCGCGACCCAGGGGAAGTGGGAAAAACTGGGATACGGAGGCGGGAAAACGCAAGTGCCTCAACCTAAACGTTAAAAAAACGCAGCTCGACAGAGACGCTGCCGTCTCTCTTCCAACTCGGAAGCACCTGGGGATGCAG
>NW_010282339.1:0-589 GCF_000690775.1 Eurypyga helias
TTTAGACAGGGGAAATGATCTCCAAAGCTACCCCTAGAATTTCCTCAAGAATCTTTATCTCTGCCAGGTGGTGATTCTCTAGTCCCCCTGACAGCACAAATCCACGATGGTCCACACATTTACACCTAGCTAAGGTAAGAGGTAGCCACTAAAATATGTGAGTCTATGTGTGTACATGTGGCAATGATTATGATTCCCTCTGAAAGTGAATGGAACTCGTCCTCTCTATCAGTTATACATGTATAAAGATGCAGCAAATATCTCCAGTAGTTAGCTGCTCAGTCTGTGGAGTTGGAAGAATGAAACAGAAATCAACAGGATTCTAATACACAACATGGTAACACTGTCCCTCCTTCCCCAATAGCCAAGACGTCTACAGTTAACCCACACAAAGTCAAATTTCATTGCATTAAAATGAATAAGAAATTTCACAGCTCTCCTTCTCTTGGGAAACAGTAATGCAAAACCTCAAACCTGCTATACATTCCTAACTTTGCAGGTGTTAATGTCTGAAAAGTCATTTGGTTGTCATTCTCCTGTGGTGACAGCCCAAGGTTTCAGTTGCTTTACAGAAGCTTCCTTTAGCTTA
>NW_010282340.1:0-587 GCF_000690775.1 Eurypyga helias
GGATCAATGATGTAACCAGGGAAGGGGGTGGTGTGGGGTGTGTTTGTGTGAAAATAAATTTGGACAGACTGGAAGAGGCCAATGCAAGACACAAGAACATCAGAATGTGAATCTCTGAGCTAGGGGGCCTCAAAATCCCAGGACAATTGCTGAGCCACAGTAGAGACACACTGGTAGAAATCAGTCAGATTTTGAGACCTCCCAGCATTCCCACAGGAATTTGTCAAATTAAATTGCTTCCAACAGTTTTGATTTCTACAAATATGTAAACTTCAACAACAAAAAAATAGGTCTGTTTGGGAGTCTTAAAAAACCCTTTAATATGTGCCCTCAGAGTAATGAAATCAGAATTTTAAAAATTTGCATTCAAAGACATTTTAATAAGAATAATTAAACCTTATTATTGCAAGAGGAGCTACAGAGCATTTTTAACAAGATCTACACACCTGGAGGGAAAAGCAGAAAAACTACTTGTCTTCAGTATATTGGTATTTACAAATAATAATTCCTCAGCTGCCAGAGAACAGTCCTCCAAGAAGTACTGTTCAGAGAATCAGTCTCCAAGTACAGATACCAGGTCAGCAGGA
>NW_010282341.1:0-589 GCF_000690775.1 Eurypyga helias
AGTTGTAGGTCCCTTCCACTGAACTATTCTGCCCTGCTCTGCCCTTTCTGCAAAGGTTTTAACAAAAACGACAATAAAAGGGAGTAACTGGGTTTTTCTGAAGGTTCTACATACGCTTCTGAACGATGGAAATATGGCCTTACAAAAGCCAATGTGCTTCTGAAAATGGAAATCCAGCCCTACTAAAGCTGACAGTAAAAGGATAAGCCCATCTCCTTCAAGGGAAAGACAAGGAACACAGAATTGAGGTGTTACTGCCTCCTAAAAAACCCAAGAAGAGTAAAATGAGATGTGAGAAAAACTATAGTTTCACTAACAGTTTTTACGCTTTCATCAGCTAAACCAAACACCTGCCTATCCCTCCCCATCTTTTCACACTGTAATGAGCACTGGAAGCATAGAAGCCTTCTAAAACCAGTTTGAACAGTTACTTTTAGGACAGAAGTCTGTCTTTCTCCCACTCACACCTTAGGAATATACATGCATATGTTCTCCCACATAGGAGAACAAAAGGCCACACTGGAGCAGGCTGACGTCTACCCAAAATAGCCAAGAGTGGTGTCCTGATGAATGGCAGGATTCCAAGTAA
>NW_010282342.1:0-589 GCF_000690775.1 Eurypyga helias
GGAGAGATGTCTGGAGATGTAGTCCAACGTGCCCCGCTGGAGGGTCAGTTAGAGCACGTTGCTCAGGACATTGTCCAGTCCAGCTTTGAACATCTTCAGAGGTGGATAGCCCACAGCCTGTCTGGACAACCTGTTGCCATAGTAGAGAACCCTCACTGTAAAAAAGTGTTGCTTTGATTCTTGTAACTATAGGGGTAGTCTAGAAAAGTTGTAAAACCTCCTGTGAACGGCAGCACGGCCCAGAGTGACTCTGGAAAAGCTCAGGACTGAATTCCTGTTAATTCATCTGTCGTCCTAAAGCCTTTGAGCTCAGTGGTAAACTCTTGCTGTGCGGTGAAGTGCGTCACAGCCAAGTGTCAGAAAGTCCCATGTTTCAAATTTCCAAATGTAGAGCTTTGTGCTTACACCAGGGGTGAATGTTTGAAGTTGTCGGTCAGAGCAGAGCAGGCTTATTTCTGCCCCTCTCTTTGGAATGCCAGGACAGGGGGGCATTTCTGTATCCAGGCTGCCCATGCCAGTTGTGTGCGATGCACTGGACCCTGAAATAAAAAAAATGACATCAAGAAGTCTTTTATCCCATTCCTTCTGC
>NW_010282343.1:0-584 GCF_000690775.1 Eurypyga helias
AGGTAGAGGACTGAAGTTCAGAGTCTAGGGAGGCTTTGCTGTTGTTCAGGTCAGAAATGCAAGATGGGGAGAATTCTGCAGAGAGCAGTTCTAAGGATTGTGCTGCTGAAACAGCAAAGAAGACTGGGTCATGTAAAACCAGACAGGCTTCTTGACGAACTTCAGGTGTTTTACAGGTCTCTATTTTACCTGGCTAGGCACTCAGCTGCAGTTATGGACAGGAAGGAATGCGTTTATGTTTCTTCAGGAGTAAGCGTCTCTGGTCCTAGCTGACAGCCTCTTAAGATCTTCTGTTCCGTTTCTTCTCTAAATAGCCTGCTGGTTTATGTTAGGCAAACCATGGCGAGCTAACCATTGTCTGCAACCTAGAATATGTACACATGTGCTTAGCATAATCCTCAGTGATCAGAGAGGAATAAACCTGTGGTGTGGTGGAAGACTGTTTTAGAAACTGAACATAGAGATGGTTCTTTTCCGCAGCGTTGTAAACCATTAATTGGAGAGGAGTTTCATAAAAACGAACTAATTGACGTTTTATCTGTGGAAGGCAGAGCAGAGCACTGGGGGAAATTTTGATGTAGATA
>NW_010282344.1:0-590 GCF_000690775.1 Eurypyga helias
CGATGATTTCTGTAGGAGGGCTGGGGAGCGTAAAGGGTAAAATCCATGGAATGGATAGCGCTCATGAATTGAGTGTGAGGCGCTATGTTCTGTGGGGTACTCTGCAGGGAGTGTGGAGCAACGCTGGCCTTTGTCCCAGATTTTGTTTCATTTTTCTTTTTAACTCAGCAAATTGACTTGAGTGTATTACAGCAATTAAACGCTATCCATTGTGATGATATACCTGTAAGACACAATGCTGGTACTGACCACAGGGGAGATCATGTCCATTGCATAAACAAATGCAGGAAATTCTTGGTATATATTTGAGAATTAATAAAAAGTGATTTTCATACTGTTTCTCCTTAATTGGGAGTATTTGAATTGTCAATGTTTCGTGTCAGCTGTTGGAAATCAACTTCTTTTTACAAAAGTTGCTGAATAGCCACAATAACATGCACAATTCATTTTAATACGTCAAAATGCCTGGAAGATAGAAAGCAAAGAATTGAAACTGGGGGGAGGTGATAACACAACTGATAACATGAGTTTAGATTTCGCTGAGCTTTTAAAAAGCTCAGAAAGAATTAACAGTGCGTTTCTTAGAGCTT
>NW_010282345.1:0-586 GCF_000690775.1 Eurypyga helias
TTTAACAGTTTTGTATATGGGAATTGAACACGTTAACTGTAAGAAGAGGAAGTAAAAGTTATTTCAGTTGAATGAGAGAGTACAACTAAATGGAGCAGCCTCATCTTGATGCTTTCCGTGCACTAATAGACTGCTTTAATGGTTGTACTGTATTCTGTGTCACAGGGAGGTAGAAGAAAAGTTAACTTCCTTCTCTTGGTTGGAAACATAGAATACTGTCTAAGGCAGCTTTCAGGAATTGTGTCTTGCACGTTGTTTCAAATTACTTCCTGGAAAATACCATCAAATCTTTTACTTAGCATTTACAACTGTGTTATATTACAATTTTAGAGTGGGATTCTTTCTTTCTCCTCCCTCCCGCCACCCCCTTCAGTGCTGTATGTTAAGTAGTGTGCTTTTAAGGGAATCTAGTAGTAATGTGGATTTTTTTAGGCTGCTTATGAAATTGAGGTGTCATTCTTGGCAGTGTAAATTTATAGTCTATCTTCTTCTGTATTAACTTACAGGTCACTGATACTGAAACCTAAGTAGCGGAAAATTAAAACAATAAAATCTGACCTTTTGACACTTCACCTCTTGATATCAA
>NW_010282346.1:0-590 GCF_000690775.1 Eurypyga helias
TGGCTGATTTTGTCTGCCCACAACTAAAGGCCTGAATGAGTTGCATGGATTTACTTCATTACATAAATAAAGATGGGTTGGAAAACACTGATTTAGGTAAGTGCCCAACCTGCTCCCAGGTTAGATGTGTACCTGAAAACTTCTGCATAAGATCTCTCGTTTTGAGTGAAGCTGTGAAATATGGACCTTTCCTAAAATTACAAACAAAAGTCACACATCTATGTAATATTTTTAAGTATCATGTCTAGGTTTATTCTTCTGCTGTGGCTTGCTTCAACTGTCTCTGATGGGATGAAATTCGCTCACTGATGTGCTTTCCTTTCCAGTGATCTGAGACATCAGCCTTTATCTAAGTAGCAGTCTTGGTGGCGTCAGTGGGAATTTTGCCTGGTTTAGAGGATCTTTGTGGAAGCTCTCCAACCCATTTTTCAATGCTACGGCTTACCAGGACTGTGTTAGCGTTCTGATCTACCTTCCTGTCCTCACACTGACCGCTGCCTTTCAGAGACACAGCTTTCTGAAACGTCTTTCTCCTAGTATTCAGTATCTGTCTCTGGACGGAAATGAGTGGTCATGGGAAAAAAAAAAAA
>NW_010282347.1:0-590 GCF_000690775.1 Eurypyga helias
GGGATGGAGAGAGTAAAATAGGGCAGCACAGACTGAGGTCATGCAGATTGCTGAATTTCCATAAAGATTTCAGAAGTGGATCCGAAGCCAAGAGAAATGAAAAACGATGAACTCCTTTCCAACAGAAATCCATCTGCTCAGCCAACTAAGCAAAGACTCGGGCTAAAGAAACATCTGCCTCCAGAAACTTCAAAAGAAAATCTATCTCCTACTAATTGCCGGCAGGCAGGTCCACCGAAACATCTGCCTTAACCAAAATTGTACAACTACACCCCAGAAAACAGCAAACACGCGAGGTAGTTCAAGGCTGGTAGAGAACATAAAGCTAAAATATTTCAACAACAGGCAAATATTTGGGGGGCGTTGTGTAGAAAATGGTCTGTGACACAAACTTTATAGGCCAGTGTAATATCCAAGGAGACAAAAGCTGGAAAACACACAAAGAAAACAGCTCAACAAACCACCACAGCAATGCTTTTTTTGGGTCAGACCTCTGGAATTATTCACCAACATCATCTCTGCAGACAGAGCTGTGGTACTGGGGATCATCCAGATGCATGTGGCGAGGAGAGCAAGCCCAGGGGGCAAGG
>NW_010282348.1:0-590 GCF_000690775.1 Eurypyga helias
GAGGAGGGACACGTCCACCCTCCCCTCCACCCCCGGGAGCGGTACCCGCTCCGCGCACAACCGCCTCGGCCCACCTCCGCCAACGCGCCCACCTACGTGGGTTCCGGGGTCCGGGCCAGCCGGACTCGTGTAGGTGGTTGACTCGGTTGCTTGACTTCGTTACTCTTCTAATCGAGGTTAATTAAGTTGAAAACGAGCTTCCCGGTCCCATCAGGGTGCAGCCGTTAGCGCAAAGGGGGTCCGGTCCCTCTCCTCAGTCTCCAATCACTGCAGCGGGCGTCTTCGGAGCCTCCGCCAGCCTCTTCCGAGCCCGTGGAAGGACATGAGGAAGAAGGATGTTGTGTTTTTACTGTGTTTTTTGGTTTTTAAGTTAATGATATTATTTAAAGGAGTGGATACAACCATCACTACTGGTCCCTGCAGTAGTAATTTTGGAATTTTTCCCCCTACTCCCTTCCCCGCTCCCAGAAAAACAACCCCCAGAGGTGAATTTTCCGCATGGAGATGACCAGTGCCTGATCTTGGACACCGAAAGCCATGGCAAAAAACAAAGAGTTTTGGGGAAGTCAACCGGATCCCGGGCTGGATCC
>NW_010282349.1:0-581 GCF_000690775.1 Eurypyga helias
TTTCGAGCTGCTGAGGACAGTCCTACAGCTTCACAGGGCTATGGTCTTTGCAAAGAAGTAATGCTGCCAGGGAGGGCTGGGGGAAGCCCCCAGAGGCACAGCTCAGCTGGATTAGCCCCGTGCAGCTGTGCTGTAAAACGTCACAGCCTCCCCTGGTGGGGCAGAAGCTTGAGAGCTCCCTTTCTCCCACAGGTCTGTTTCCCAGTAATGTGAGAAACACTTCCAGCTGTCCCAAACTTAGTCTGACCAAAGCACTGACCTCCACCTCGGAGACCTGGGCTAAGTGCCCCTCACAGATATTAAATGTACCCGTATTTTACGTGGAGGAGGCCACAACAAAGCCAGCCGAAGCAGTGTCTTACCCTAGCGTTGTCCTCTTGCGCAGAATTAAACAGCTTAAGAGCAAAAGAGGGGAGAAGGTTATTGTTTCTAAAGAGCAAGCAGGCATTCACGAGGGGGTAGGCAGGCTGGTGGAGAACTTCTCACACGAGTTTGAGTCGTAAATCCAAGCAACAACAAAACTCGGGCTGCACTAAGGAGGTACCAATAAATCACACACTAGGCAACATAAGTGGTGATAA
>NW_010282350.1:0-592 GCF_000690775.1 Eurypyga helias
GTCGGGGTGAACCATTCCACTCGTGGAGCATCACTCCATCCCCAGTCCCCGTTCCCAGCAGATTTCTGGAGCAGTCTCACCACTCCGAGCAGCCCTTGCCTTTCACACCTTGTCACCTACTGCTCGAGATTTTCCAGACACCTCACCCTGCGAGCTACTGCCATGTTAACTGCAGTGGGCCAGCTTACAGCTTGAATCACAAAAGAGAACACAGCCAGGCTCCCTGGTTATCATTTGTCAAACCTGGTCAGCATCAACTCCTCCTTCCAAAAACAGGAGAAACGGAGAACCGGCCAATTTGCTGTAAGGAGAGCTGAAGACATGATGGGAAAACCAGCTGTTGTCAAGACCTTAGAAGTTCCCAGTGCTTTCTGACAGCAGTTGCAAGCCCCAGGCAAAAAACAGCCCCCTTCCAAGCTCCTCTGGGCAAGAGCCATCTGCACATCTGGGCCACTGCCTCTGACACTGGGGATGCTCCAGCTGGTCCCAAGGGAAGTGCGTGCCTGCTGACATCCCATGCACCCCACAGCACGACACTAGCTGAGGTGGTTTCCCATAAATGTCAACTCAAGATCATCAAATCAAGATCATC
>NW_010282351.1:0-590 GCF_000690775.1 Eurypyga helias
TCTGGGAAGCCAGACATATCTATCACATCATTCATGAGTATAAAATGAGTGAGGAACTTGTCATACTGCCTGGATATGAGGTCAACAACAGCCCCTGAAACCCAAGTGATGTAGCTGTCAAAGTGAATCCTCTCTAGGGGGATACTGGGCTTAAGAATCCTTAACATATCATCGCTCTTGACATCGAAAGCCATTATGTAGACCCGAAGATTAGTGCTGTTGCGGGTCAGCGCCTTCCAATTCTCATCTTCTGGCATACTGTCCAATGACTTGTGCATTATGGAAACACTGTGGACCAGGAGAGACAGTCGATGCAAAGGCACATGGTTGCTGTCAGCCAGGACTCTTGCCATTTCAGCTGTAAAATCACAGAAATCCAAAGCGAGCGAACGCAGATTCACAAAGCGCTCCAATTCAACCGCAGTGATAAGAGTGGTGTTACCAGGGATGTGGTTGTCCAATAAGCTCAGATGCTCCATGGTGTTGGCTATGGGGTTTGATAAGGAGGACAATGATGTGGGAGTTACGATTTGCAGCGTAAACCCACAAGAGAGCCATTTCAATTGCCTGCTATTGCCTAATATCTCTTC
>NW_010282352.1:0-591 GCF_000690775.1 Eurypyga helias
AAAAAAAAAAAAGAGTAGCACTCAAAACTTAGGAGGAAAGTTATGGACAACATTTTACAAATACTTCTATTTTACACACTTCTCTTTCCTCCATTTTTGGTGTATTAAACAATGGCCTCAACTTGGATTTGAAATAGATGTAATATTAGTATAGAAAATTCACTTCAGTCAACGCTGAAATGGAATTCCTATTGGACAGCACCTGAATACTAAAAACAACCAAGTGCAGGTGGGATTGTTCAGGTAGCTGTTAATCAACAGTTACTTAAGTTGGTATTTGAAGAGAGAGCTTTTAGCTACAGTGACAGTAAACTGGCTGGATGCCAGTTGATCATAAACTGTGGAAGAAAATCTTCCTCTTTTTAATTCAGCTGTTAGAACAGCTAAAGCAGCAGGGTCAGTACTGCCGGGAAAGGAAAGGGAAGTCTCCAAGGTTTCAGACGAAGTACTGATCAGGTTTCATACTGTCTATGACTGTAGACAGGCATTGTCCTGAACCTCTGTCATTTGTTCTGTGATTAAAAAACTCGTCCCCACAAACACAAAGGAGAAAAAGGCAGGATGGCAGCTGGAGGAACCCAAAAAACCCAG
>NW_010282353.1:0-592 GCF_000690775.1 Eurypyga helias
TCTATGATTCTATGATTCTACTTTAAGGTCTTATTGCTGGCTGCCCAGCATTTTTTGATTTACAGGGCTGCCACTGAGGTGTTTGTAAAGTAATCAAAGGGCTTGATAGCAAGACTCATTTTGTTAGCTCATGCTCATTCTCCCTCTTAGACTCTTTCCAGCTCTGGCACATTTCACTCCACGTAAGTATATATGGCACATGTCTGCTGAATTCTTCTAAGGACTACTCACTTTTCTTACCTAACTTTCCATTTCATAAAGTTGTAAACTTGCACATATGACACCATATCTAGGGCAAAATTGAGTGAAGAGGCACAGCATGCTACAAATTACACTTCCCATCTCTAGCACAGCTCCTTTGCGCTGCAGGGAAAATAATTTCCCAGGAAGATAGGAGGTATACCAGCATTGACTTCCCTTAGGGCAATGCACAGGAAGCAAAAGGTGCAAGTTACTGCTCTGAGCTCTACATGCTCCCCATGGGCAATAGTGGCTGCAGGGAAATACAGGTTTCTGAGCTGCAGTTTAATAATAACTAGTAGCATCTGAAAATGAAATTTTTAAAATCTGTTATTATTATTATTATTATTAT
>NW_010282354.1:0-592 GCF_000690775.1 Eurypyga helias
GAGCATCTTCGTGGCCCATGGTCTTCTGTTCCAGGATTTACCAGCCCAAATATGTTGTAACTGCCCTAAGAGGATGCCAAGTTCAGGACCACGTAATTATTTACTTAGCAACTCCTCCTAATTACGTAGCATGGTTGTGAGCTGATAGTACGCTTTGTTTAAATGTTAATAACCCCTGCAGACGTTGGCATTTAAAGAGCCTCTGCTGACCGCTGCCTGCCGTAGCGGGCTGATCAGCCTTCAGAGAGCACCAACGCTGCCTGTGCAGAGGCACCCCCGGAGCAGGTCTCCTTTCTTCCTTTCGGCTGAATTGTCACATTCTCCCCCAAAAGCCGAGGAGGAGCCCGCTGCACTCAGCCCGCACCCGGCCTGGGGGTGACCTCTAGTGGCCCAGCACTGCTCGCCCCCTTCCCAGTCTGCACCAGTTCACACCTTCTACTCTATTTGTTCACGTTACCTCCTGGATTTCAATCCACTTTCTACGATGCAGTTCTGAGCACCTAATGACATCTCCCTGGACTGGGGCAAGGCGTTCGACACGATCCCGCAAAACATCCTTGTCTCCAGATTGGAGAGGCATGGATTTGACGGA
>NW_010282355.1:0-585 GCF_000690775.1 Eurypyga helias
CGTTTACGGCACCCACAGTTCCCCTCTTTACAGCGAGGCAGCTCCGACTGCTTTCTGTTAACTACCAAGAAAGACCTGGGAGACATCTCTTCCCTCAGGGTGTGGCACAACAACCAGGGCCCCTCTCCAGGCTGGTTCTTAAGCAGAGCCAAAGTTGAGAACGTGTCCACCAGGAAGACCTGGTTCTTTCTGTGCCGGAAATGGCTTTCCCTTGACAAGGGCGATCGCTTAATAGAAAGGACATTTCCTGTCACAAACCCCAAGACACCTCTGCCCAGAACGGACTATTTCTTGATTAAGCTTTCCAGCAACCCCACGGAGGGCCACGCCTGGGGCCCGCTTTTTGCTCCTCCTCTCCCCGGCACTTTCAGCAGGCTGCAAGGGTTGTCTTCTTGTTTAGCAATCCTACTGTTCGATTTTCTCGTTAACATCATGTTCTTTAACGCTGACAAGTACGAAGAAGCTTCAATACACGTGAGGTATTTGAGATCAGTAACGGTGGGAATCGAATGCTCCTTGCTTACCATGCCGGTGGAAATGATTATAATTGCCTTATTTAAGTACTCCCAGAAGGACCCTTCTCTG
>NW_010282356.1:0-590 GCF_000690775.1 Eurypyga helias
GTGGAGCAGGAGCCGGTGTTTCCCATTCAGCTCTGTGTTCCTGTCTCTTTGTCTAACGCATTCGATGCGCGTTTCCTTCCCCATCTACTCGTTTTCTGTCCCCACTGCCCTTTTTTCTCCTGTCTTGGTCGCTCCGTTCCCCTTGCAGGTTCTGCGTTTCAGATGTCCCACCTGACTGCCATCAGTTGCTCAGCTTCCCATCCCGGTTCGTTTCCTTGCTGTCCGAGCCTCAGCAGTCGGTACTGCCTCCTCCAAAGGCTGACACGGAGAGGTAGGACAGGAGCCTTTTGGGAAAGACAGCTGCCATACTAGGCAGAGGTGGCAAGACTGCTGGTGAAGAGGAGCAGGGAAGGCAGGGGGGTGCTGTTTAGATGCTGCACCCGTGGATAGTCTAGAGGACAGTTTATGATCCGATTACGCTCGCCAGCAGCATCTGCAGCCTGAAGGACTGGTGACACGTGCTGACGGTGTGGTGGGACTCCCTCATCGAGTCCCCGAAGTGACACTGATTTGGAAAGGGGAGATGGGAGACAATGTGCTCAGGTGCAAGGGAATGGCTTAACAGGAACACCATTAAATGGAAAAAAAAA
>NW_010282357.1:0-593 GCF_000690775.1 Eurypyga helias
TTTTCCTCTTTTTGGCCATCTTTTCATGGAACGAGATGTGCTGGCCGGGGGGATTCCTCCCGGTAGGAAACGGTAGCGACGGAGGGGAAAAGGAGGAGGAGAGCGTGGGAGTCCTCAGACGTCGCTGGATGTCCTTGGTCTGGAGGAGAAGGTGGAAGGAACGCAGCCGCAGCAGGCCAGCCAGAGCGACTTCTGGATGTCTGGGTTTCTGAAGGCGTAAATGATGGGGTTGATGAGGGAGTTGCAGGTGGCGGGCAGCGCCAGGGAGTAGGTGTAGACCACGGGGTAGCTGGAATCGGCTACCAGGGAGTAGATGGCGAAGGGGATCCAGCACAGGGCGAAGGTGCCGAGGATGAGCGAGAGGGTGGAGAGCCCTTTGCGGGTGGAGGTGGCCTGCGCCGTGGCGATGAACTGGTGCTGCACGGCGATCTGCTGGGCGTGCCGGAAGGCGATCTTGCAGATCTGCAGGTAGAGCTGCATCATGAGGGCGAAGAGGAGGAGGAAGGTGACGGCCAGCACCGCCGCGTTGTCCTTGGTGACGGGCCGCAGGATGCTGCAGGCGCTCTGGTCCCGCAGGCAGTTCCAGCCCAGGA
>NW_010282358.1:0-590 GCF_000690775.1 Eurypyga helias
TTGTTTCTGCATCTCTGCTGAGTTTGTTCGTTATGATGAAATAACGCACCAGAACAGGTTTGAGTGCTTTATCTGTGTATAGAAAGAACCGATGCTTAAGTGCATCCCTTCAGCCTGAGGGGAGTACCTGAAAATCTGACATACTGAAGTGATGCTTGGAAAAATGAATAGCTCACCCATGCAGCACATCACTCTCTTGAGACAGTATAACCATGGCTTTGATTCTAATGACTTCAGGGGGAAAGCCGGCCTTTGAAATACTAAAATCAGGTTTCTAGAACTACGTGAACTGTACTAAGAGGATGATATTCAAGAGGAGCTATTATAGGTTGAAGGGTCTTCCAGAGATCTACAGTTCTTGTCCTACCTTTCCATAGAGATACAGAGTTAATGGCAGGTAGCTGTTGGTTTCACGTGGCTCATTAGCTACGTCTGGTAGGCGAGGCACTGTTAAAGGGCCTCCTGATTAGTTCTTGTGGATTTGTCTGTGTGTGTGGCCGGCAAAAGGAGCAAGCTGGCGCATCAGAGAAGCTGCAGAGTGTGCTCAGTGCATGAATCTGGATGGCACAATGCTGGCTGGAGCACAAGGG
>NW_010282359.1:0-593 GCF_000690775.1 Eurypyga helias
TAAAGACAAAAGAAACTGGTGTTCCCATCACCTTGCTGCAGTACCTACAGCTATCCATAGAAATAATGAAAGCTATAGTTTTCTGATGTGTTAAGAACTCAAGGGAAACCTTCAATTCCTCACAAGTTATTCTCCCATTATTTTAACTCTGAAAGATTACCAGCAATCAGTACTTAAAATAAAAATTCAAAATCTCATTTTGGTCATACAGAAGAAAACTCCTACCTAGCCACCAAACAGCATCAACTCCAAAGCAGAGAGGTTCAGGGAGTATTAAAGTCACCAGGCATAATACAGTTAATGTTAACTCCAGGACAAAAGTACAGACCTCCGAAATGTCTCAACCATTGCCGAAGAACAGCCCTTCCAAGCCCTGAAGTTGATTGATTACCTTTCAGAAAAAGTGACATCACAGGCTGCGTGCATCCTCCTCCAGCTGCAGGTACAAACAGTGCACCAACTGCAACAAAATAGCACCACTATATTGGTACTGGACAGACACTAGCTCAGAAAGAAAAGGCTAAGAAAACCTAAAGTGCTGATGGCAATTCTTCATATCCCCATCTACTAAAAACAGTCAGACTAGCTGTTAC
>NW_010282360.1:0-591 GCF_000690775.1 Eurypyga helias
ACGCGGCTGGGCGGTCTCTCCGCGCAGCCCTGCTTCCTCAAGGACTGGGAGCTCCACGTACACTTCAAGATCCACGGAGCCGGCAAGAAGAACCTGCACGGGGACGGCCTGGCCCTGTGGTACACGCAGGAGCGCCTGGTGCCAGGTATGGTGCTGAGCCAGGGCTGCCCTGCCAGGCTGAGGCCTTGTCAGCCCTTGCACGTGCCCTGGGGCAGGCCAGGAGCCGCCCTTGGAGCTGCCTTTGTCCTGCAAAGCTTCTCTCCAGGGTGGGCGTTTGAGCTCCCCTCTGTCTGGTTTCACTAGATGGTGTGTCCTGCATGTTCTGCCCTGGAAACAGGGGCCCTCAGTCATCTGCCTGGCAATAAACAGCTAGTGCAGCTCTTCTCAGTAGAAGTCTGAGCACAAATTCCGTGTGAGAGCCTTCTGTTCCCTGTGTTCTGCCTTGTTCCAGGTCCTGTCTTTGGCAGCAAAGACAACTTTCATGGACTGGCTATCTTCCTTGATACATATCCCAATGATGAAGCGACAGAGGTGAGTAGTTCAGGGAGCGCATTCGGTGCTGAGGAGGCTGTTCCCTCACGGCTTCGTGCC
>NW_010282361.1:0-593 GCF_000690775.1 Eurypyga helias
AAGCTGATCTGGAGCTCAGGTAGCTCAAGAGTTTGGTAGGATGGGGTGGTGTGTTGTGTATGTTTTGTGTGTGTTAGGGTGAATTTATTGGGCAGGGCTGAGTCATTCCAGTGAAGCACCAAATCCTGCAAATGCTCAGATGTCTTTTTATTACCTTTCTGCCACCTTTTGTTCCTAGTCTTTTTTTCCTCATCCAGTATGTCTCTTTTTATTCTCTGTGATATGTCCTTATTTCCTCTACACTTTTCATCCAACCTGCAACTGACCTCTGAATCCAAACCCACTCTTGCTGGTGGTTTGTCCTAATATTCAGGGCCATTCCCTGTCACTCTGAAGGATCTAGTGTGTGTGCTCCTCTTGCACCTGGGTGACTGCCTCTGGCTGGGAGGGAGGTGGCACCACCATTGCAGGTAGATGTGCTAGAGACTGGGAGCCAGAACCTGACTTGGCATGTTAGGTGCCTAAATCCCAACTGTCTGTCTGTAAAACTCTGGGTCACCCATATCTGAAGGGTCCTCAAGTTCATCAATACCTGCTTTACGTGTGATGGGGCTGAGGTATCAAGGTCTGCCCAGAAGTACTGAGCTTGGCTG
>NW_010282362.1:0-591 GCF_000690775.1 Eurypyga helias
AGATGAGCATCCTCGGATCCAGCTCTCCCCTCATGGCAGGACCCGGGTGAGCTGGCTCTGCACATGGCCGTGCGCCACGCCGACAGATCGTCCCTCCCACTGGTGGACTTCATCATCCAGAACGGGTGTGTCCCCAACTGCCCGCGTGTCCCCTGCCCGCCGCCCCATGGGAGGAGTGTACGTGAGGAGGGGGGGCTGATGCTCGTGTGCTCTCTCTTGCCGGTGGCCCCACGCAGGGGGACGCTGGACCGGGTGACGCAGGATGGGAACTCGGCTTTGCACTACGGCGCGCTCTACAACCAGCCCAACTGCCTCAAGCTGCTCCTGAAGGGCAAAGCTGCCTTCGCCACAGGTATGGGGTGGGGGTGTTCGGGATTTTCCGGTGGGAGCGGAGCAGCGAGGCCGTAACCTGGATCCGTTCCCCTTTCGTCCCTTGGGCAGTGAACGCAGCGGGCGAGACGGCTCTGGACGTGGCGAGGAGACTCAGACACAGCGAGTGTGAAGAGCTGGTAGGTGGGATGGGGGGATGCTCAGGCTGGGGAGAGGGGACTGTAGCACCGGGGGGAGGGCTGGCACAGTGGTGGGGGGTAC
>NW_010282363.1:0-593 GCF_000690775.1 Eurypyga helias
AAGCCTGGGATGCAGAGAGGTCCTACAGGTACAGGCTGACTGAGGAAGTGCTGAGGTAGACAGCTCTTCCAGGGACTCTGGCTGTTGACACTCTACCTTAACTACTGGTGTTAGCAGAGGCTTATCTTTCAAAGCGGTGACTGAAGAGTACATGGGTCACTGTAATACACCTGCTATTAAACAAGAGGCTTTCTTATAGCACCACACCCCTTTGGTTAATGGGTCAGCTGCCTTACAGCTGACCTGCTGCTGAAACTGAGGGACAGATGGTTAGCTGAGGTGTATTGGGAATATTGCAGTTAGCAAATGTCCTAAATAAAACCTCACTTGTTCTGTTTTGAAAAGGCAGTTAAATAGTACATTAAATTAATCACTGCCCATAAGACTACAGAACTGTACCCTGATTCTGTGGCATTACGTGCTGACCGTAGCAAAAGGACTGTCTGATTGCTGTTCCTTCTGTGGTCCACTGTTGTTGGGCTGAGTCGTGTCCAGTTACAAAGTGTGGCATTTGTGTCCTGGATAACCCCGGGTGTGGAAGGTTACCAGAGCTCTCTTTCTGTGGGAAGTGATGCGTGTCCCTTCCAGGGAAA
>NW_010282364.1:0-591 GCF_000690775.1 Eurypyga helias
CAAAACTCACTTGAACTGTCAATCTTGTAGCACCTTTTAATCACAGTAGAACTGATGGTCCTAGAACTGTTTTTCACAACTACCTGTACACTTCAGTCTTTCACATTACGGTTCTTGTTTGCACTTCATGCACCTGCTAACTGTACTACAGTTTTTGGCAGGGAGGATGGTGTTCATTTTTTTGCTGCATATGTCTTCCTCGCTGCACAGTCACTTGCTTTGCTGTTCAAAATGTAATGCAATACAACTAAAATACTGTGTTCTTATTAAAATCCAAACAAGTCAAGCAAGTGACACCACAGTAGGAAGTTAAACAATTAAACTTCATGAGGAGGATCAGCTCTGAATGGTTTGTTTAATTAGGTTTTAAGGAAAGTGAGAGCTTGATGTGACTGAAAAATATCTCTACCATAAAAGCCTCTATCAAAGGCAGAACATTTAACGTAAACTCTGACGGTGAAATGTGTAAAAGGTGCTCGTTTTGTACTTTGTTGTGGAAGTAGATAAACTTATTCATAAGATGACTTTGGATGC
The DNA here is from genome assembly GCF_000690775.1 of Eurypyga helias. NCBI lineage: Eukaryota > Metazoa > Chordata > Aves > Eurypygiformes > Eurypygidae > Eurypyga > Eurypyga helias. The sequence goes on from NW_010282364.1 coordinate 535, forward strand.
CAGACTTGCTGGTGCCCAGTACTCTGGATCATGTAACCTGTGGGTTGTGAAGTAGCT
>NW_010282365.1:0-593 GCF_000690775.1 Eurypyga helias
GGGGGGTTGGACTAGATGATCTTCACAAGTCCCTTCTAACCCTACCACTCTGAATCTGTAAAATTCTCTGTTTATCAAGAACTTCTATGTAAAAGACAGCCCCCTCAGAAGAATGTAGAAGACTGGCAGCCTATGTGCTAAGCAAGCTTTCTGGAGGGAACAATTACCCACAGTTAAACCACCAAAACAATTTAGGTATAGAAAATTCAACTAAAATAACTGTCCCAGTCCCATACACTCATCTGTGAACTGCTAACTGCCCACTCCTTCAGCAGCATCTCATAGGACAGATGCCATCTATCCCAGCAGTGTCTTCCTAGGTCATAACAAGGCATCAGCCCTATAACTAATTAGAAGAAAGTGGATCATAGCCTACATTTCGAACTGGCAGGTCTTATTTGGTGAAGAGGCCATTCAACAATTACAAAAACTAGGACCGTGTTAGTCAGGGTGAAAAGTCTTGCAAAGCGCCTGTACAGTAGACGCGCACATGCCTGTAACTCCCGAGTTCTTTGCTCCATGAAACTCCAGCCGTCAGGGAATCTGTGCCTGAGCACAGGGCTCTTTCCCACCCAGCTGCAGACCAAGCAGCA
>NW_010282366.1:0-593 GCF_000690775.1 Eurypyga helias
GCTGCCTAATGCTCAGCCATCTCAGGAAGATGGGGAGGAGGACTTGTTAGGGTTGGAGTATACTGCGCTGCAAAGTTCTGCAAATAGTGGAAGTCAATTTTCATTTCTTACAAAAGACTTAACAAAGCAGAGGCCTGTTTCCACTGTGGAATCAGGTGACTACAAAGTTGAGAAATGTGAGGAGTGGCAGGAGAAGAAAGATGGCTCTTATATGGAAGAATGGATGAAACAAGACTTGGATGACTCACTTAAAGAATGTGGAAATATGTGTGTGAAGTCTTCAGACTGTAAGCCTGGGGATGAAGAAAAGCAAAATAAGAACTTGGCTGACTGTGGTGCAGGTAAAGTATCTGATTTTAAGGAGTTAAATAATCAAAACGTTGTGCACATTCAAGCACGACAATAGCTTTCTTGTAGAAACCTGACTTTTGCTCTCTAATAAGTTACTATATTATTGTCAGTATGCTTTGGGTGGTGGACACCAGACAAAGTGTGGTATCTCATGGATAATGTGACAGTAACAGTAACTAATCTTACCTTGAGTGGTTCATGATTTTATGCCTGGAAATCTATTTCTGAACATTAATCACATT
>NW_010282367.1:0-593 GCF_000690775.1 Eurypyga helias
AAAAAAAATATCTCAGCCTGTCTCCTGGTTTCTGAGCCTGTTAGTGACACAGCTTCACACTGCTTCCCACACCCACCTCCCAGAATAGAGGAGCTAGAAATCACACCGCTTCTGCAAACTGCACGCGAAGATTCACGCAGACTGACGTGACCTCGCTGGCTCAGGCTGTGCGAGAGCCAGCAACATCAGGACAGTCACCCCCAAACTGCAACAGGAAGCCCCCAGGACACATGCCAGAAGCCACCACCCCTTCACATTAAAGGCAGGAGTTCTAATCAGTGCTGAGTGCATCCCTGGTGCGTGGTACCCACAAGCAGAGCATCCCTGCACAGCCACAGCAGCGGGTGAAAACGAGCCTCCCAGCAAAAAACGAGCTCTTTTTGGGTTATCGCAGGGTAAAGCGCCAGAGACCACATGCCCACGAGGCGTCTACAGAAGCTTACAGACCCCTGTGATGTACCTGTGTTTCGCCTTCAGGATGTCAGATATATATTAAAAAGGCACCTTGGAGCAAGCCACAGACAGCTCAAGGGTGTTTGCAACTGAAAGCAAAATAATGTAACGCAGGAGCAAGCTGAAAGCCTTCCCAGTAT